>NW_007740920.1:1321-27712 GCF_000696425.1 Galeopterus variegatus | reverse complement strand
ACACACACACACACACACACACACACACACACACACACACACACACAAAAAAATCCGGGGGGGGGGGAAGAAGATATAACAACTACAATTACTTGAAGTTGATACGACAAGCAAACAGAAAGGACATTGTTGGGTGGCTAGGAGGAAAGGGAGGAGGGAGGGAGGTTTTGGTAAGGGGCAACAATAATCAACCACAATGTATATCGACAAAATAAAATTTAAAAAAAAAAAAAACTCTTATACTCACAACAATAGGAAAATGGTCAGATATATTGTGGATATCCATTCAATGTAATGATATATGGACAATCTAAATGATACTTATGAACAATATTTAATGCTGTATAAAAAATATTTATTGTTAAATCCTAAGGGAAAAAAAGTAAAATTTGATTACACAATTAAAAAAATTTTTTTTCAAGTAACTATTACTATAAATCTAGACTATGTCCTTCCCGGCATTTTATGCATTTATATTCACATGTATGCAGATGCAAGTAGATGGTTTTGTTGGTTTCTTTAATAAAAACATAAATGAAGTTAAAAAAAAATAAATAAATAAAATAAATAAAGAAACGTTTACTTTTCACACCACTTTGAACTTAGTGGAAGTTAGAATGATCTGGTGGTTGTTCCATTTGTTTTGTTTTAAATCTCTTTAGAGTGACTATGGAACAGGTCAGGCCTTACTCAAACATAATAAATATGCTTTTTTTTAATAATATGCATAATAAATATGACAGACTGGAAAAGTTTTCTCTCCCTCAAAGTGATCTTCCCTCTGACATTCTGCTGATTCCTCAAATTCAAGTATTAGTCATTGATTACTGTTAAATAAAGCCTTCTCTCCCGGGATCCCCTCAAATGTCAATTACTATAAAATAGGTATCACAGTGAACTCTAACAAATTCTGGGTTGATTTGTGAAAGAGCTTTGGAAAGAATAACTTTCCAATAGGGGTTAGCAAACTATGGCCTAAGGGCCAGTTTTATGGCAACCCAGCCACACACATTTCTTTTCTTTTTTTTTTTTTTTTTTAGTGTAGAAAGATTTTTTTATTTTTTAATTTATCAACATACATTTTAGTTGATTTTTGTGTCCCTATCTTTATGTATTCACTGTGGCTGCTTTTGTGCTGCAACAGCCAAGTGAACTTGAATAGTTGAGACAGAGACTGTATGGCCCAAGAAACCCAAAATATTTACCATTTGGCCCTTTACAGAAAAAGTCTAGCAATTTCTGACACAGAGCAATGGGCCTCTTAAGCACCCAGAAGTGAAGAAAAAAGAAAGAGACGGGGAACATGAAATAACAATGCTTTACACTGGGGGAGCACTCTGCATTTAAGGAAGGATCTTTGCATAAATAATTCCCACAATATAATCTGCAGAGATAGATATTACAGACTCTGAACATGTACCTGCTCAAGAAATATCTGGTGGGTGCATACATTCACTCATTCAACAAATAATGTATCAAGGCTTATGTGCATGGACATAATAGGAAATAATAGGACGTGCATTATAGGACATGGGGAAAGAGCAGTAATCCAGAAAAGAAGTAACAAAACTACTCTCATAGAGCTTGCATTCTAGTGTGAGGAGACAAAAAAATGAACATATTATACAATGACTAAATAGTAATATGTTAGTATAAAAGAACAGCGGAAGGGCGCAATTTTATCATGCAGTCACAGAAGGCCTCCCTGATTCTGAGATATTTGAGCAGAGACCTGCAGGAGGTGAAGAGAAGCTGCTGGCTACCTGAGGGAACTGCAAAAGCCCTGAGGTGTTAAGGAGCTTGACTGGTCTCAGGAAGCCACTGTGGCTAGAGCCCCGTGAGGGAAGGGTCATGGCAGATCGGCAGTCAGGGGGGACCCAGAGCAGCAGCACTTAGGGCTCTGATGTCCACAGTAGGAACTTTGAATTTTACTCTGAGCTGTGAAAAGTTTTAAGAAAGGAGGAGATGCAATCTTACTTGCATCCAGAATAATCTCTGCCTGCTGTGGTAGGGAGGCCAAGCTGAATATATCCACAGAGTAAACCAATTGACATGAGAACAAACTGACAAAAAAAAAAAACTGCTTCGGCATACTAGACTCTTCCTCCTTCAGATAAACACTTACTAAATCTGTCTGGTTATTAAAGATAAGCTCCACCACTCCCACCTTGGACAAATCCTAGAAGGGAGAGGTTTCAACAGAGAAGAGTTAAAATGGCTCTTATAATAAACTGATGGAAATGTTTCCTATTCCTCTGCAAGGTAGGGGAAGACACAGACATGGGCTACTCTAATGTGGGATAAAGAAGGAAGACACTGGAAGAAGAGAAGCAACCTGAGCTAAAGAGATATTGGCAGGGACCTGAAGAGACACCAGTGGATGTGGGGGTCAGAGAATTTGGACATAATAATGTACAATATTCAATTTTAAGCTGTTTAGTTCTTTCTACGTTGTGATGTAATAACCACACACACACTCTGCATTACCCCTAAACATTCATGAAATATATCTGCTACACGTGACTATTTGGTGTTAGTGATTTTTTAGAAATTTTTCTTTCAGCTTGATTACTTTATTTATTTTTTTATTACTTTACTTCTCAATATACATTGTAGTTGATTTTCATGCCTCTTTACTCATTCCTCTCTACCCCCTTCCCTCCCCCCCACACATCATATCTGTTCACTTGACTTAAATAGTTTAAGGAATTTTTGTGATTGTTGTGTCTTCTTCCCCCACCACCCTTGATTTGTTTGTATGTTTATTTATTTATTTATTTTTAGTTCCCACAAGTAAGTGAGAACATGTTGTATTTCTCTTTCTGTGCCTGATTTGTTTCACTTTATATAATTTTATCTAAGTCCATCCATGTTATTGCGAATGGTAGTATTTCATTCTTTTTTATAGCAGAGTAGTATTCCATTCTGTAGATATACCACAGTTTCCTTATCCAGTGTAGAGGATGCATAAAACATGTACTTTGCAGGGCCTGGTTTTCCAAAGCCTTGCATGTTCAAATATTGCCCTTACAAAAAACACAAAATTTTCCCCAGGCTATTGAGTCTCTGTTGTAAGATAAAGAGTTGTAACACAGCGAGGTTGCTGGCTCAAAGACAGACAGGTTACTGACTGATATGTAAAGTTATTGGGAAATTGCTGTAAGAAGGGAATGTTTGCTAAGATCAAGATTTTGTAGGTGGACCACTTAATTGCCTTAATGGAATGTCATCTGACTTGTTTTTACTGAATGTACAGGCTTCTATTGTTAAACTTGTTAAAACTTTAAGCCCACCTATGTCTCTTGCTGTAACTTCCTGGGCTGGAGAACAAATATAGGAAGGGAACCCCAATTCAGGGTTAATTTCCCAAATGGAAGGAATGCCTTGCTCTTGAGGGTTTCAGGAAATTAACCACTTCGGGGCTTCTCACTGCTCAGAAGAGATGGGCTTTGAGTAATCCTTTGCAGCTCCATCACCCAGGGGAAGAGGGGTGACAAATCCGTGGGGGACAAAGCAACAATCCAATCATCAGATGATGGACACTGGGGCTGGTTCCAACTCTTGGCTATAGTAAATAAAGCTGCAATAAATGTTGGAGTACAGGTATCCCTTTGACATGATGATTTTCATTCCTCTGGGTATATTCCCAGCAGTGGAATAGCTGGGTCATATGGTAGATCTATCTGTAATTGTTTGAGGAACCTCCATACCATTTTCCATAAAGGCTGCACCATTTTGCAGCCCCACCAACAGTATATTAGAGTTCCTTTTTCTCTGCAACCTCTCCAGCACTTATCATTCTCAGTCTTTTGGATGTTAGCTTTCCTAACTGGAGTGAGATGGTATCTCGGTGTGGTTTTGATTTGCATTTCTCAGATGTTGAGTGATATTGAGCATTTTTTCATGTGTCTGTTAGCCATTCATATATCTTCCTTTGAGAAATGCCTATTCAGCTCCTTTGCCCATTTTTTAATTGGGTTACTTGTTTTTTTGTTGGAAAGTTGTTTGAGTTCCTTGTGTATTCTGGATATTAATCATTTGTCAGATATATATTTTGCAAATATTTTCTCCTACTCTGTTGGTTGTCTTTTTACTTTGTTGGTTGTTTCTTTTGCTGTGCAGAAGCTTTTTAGCTTGACATAATCCCATTTGTTTATTTTTCTATAACATAAATGTAATATAAATATTATAAATATAATAAATATTATAAAATATAATATAAAACCTGTGCTTTTTGGGTCCTACTCATGAAGTATGTACCCACTCCTACTTCCTGGAGTGTTTCCCCTATGTTTTCTTTAAGGAGTTTTATTGTTTCAGGATATATATTTAATTCTTTAATCCATTTTGAGTTGATTTGGCATATGGTAAAAGGTATGGGTCTAGTTTCATTCTCCTACATATGAATATCCAATTCTTCCAGTAGCACCACTTGTTGAAAAGGCAGTCTCTTCCCAGGTATGTAGATTTGTTGCCTTTGTCAAAGATCAGATAGCTGTACTTGGCTGATTTCTGAGTTCTCTATTCTATTCCATTGATCCATGTGTTTCTTTTTATGCCAGTACCATGCTGTTTTGGTTATTACAGCTTTGTTATATAGTTTAAAGTCAGGTAGTGTTATGCCTCCAGCTTTATTTTTTGTACTCAGGATTGCTTTGGCTATGTGTGGTCTTTTGTTGTTCCATATAAATGTTTGGATAGCTTTTTCCATCTCAGAGAAAAATGTCATTGGAATTTCGATGGGGATTGCATTGAATCTGTAGATCGCCCTGGGGAATATGGACATTTTCACAACGTTAATTCTTCCAATCCAAGAGCAAGGGATATCTTTCCATCTTCTTATGTCCTCTTTAATTTATCTCAACAGTGGTTTATAGTTCTCATTATAGAGATTTTTCACATCCTTGGTCAGCTTTATTCCTAAGTTTTTTTATTTTTTTTTTTGGTGGCTATTGTAAATGGGCAGGCTTTCTTGATTTCTTTTTCTGCCTGTGTACTGGTGGAGTACAGAAATGCTACTGATTTTTGTGTGTTGATTTTGTATCCTGCAACTTTGCTGAAATCATTTATCAACTCTAGGAGTTTTTTATAGAGGCTTAGGCTTTTCAATATATAGGATCATATCATCCACAAACAGGGACAGCTTGACTTCATCCTTTCCAATCTGGATGCCTTTTATTTCCTTCTCTTCTCTGATGGCTCTGGTTAGTACTTCCAACACTATGTTGAATAGGAGTGGTAAGAGTGGGCATCCTTGTCTAGTTCCTGTTTTTAAGAGAAAAGCTTTCAGCTTTTCCCCATTCAGTATGATACTGGCAGTGGGCTTACCATATATGGCTTTATTTATGTTGAGATACTTTCTGTCTATGCCTAACTTGTAGAGAGTCTTTATCATGAAAAAAATGTTGAATTTCATCAAATGCTTTTTCAGCATCTATAGAGATGATCATATGGTCTTTGTCTTTGCTTTTATTGATGTCGTGTATCACATTTTTTGATTTGCATATGTTGAACCACCTTGCATCCCTAGGCTGAATCCCACTTGATCATGGTGTATAATTTTGGAGCAAGAGAAAAGCAGGCTTTAGAAGAGAAACCTAAGCTCTCCCATTCTCTACACCAACAAGGGGAAATTACTCAAACATACTGGCAATGATACAGTCACATTGGGTAGGTTAGGAAATCAAGATACTTCATTTAGACATTTTGTAAGGGCCACTCCAGAATGGTAGAGAATGTTTTGGCCCATCATCCTAGCACTCAAAACTTGGGCTACAGATGCAAGTTCAAATTGAGGAAATCCAGGCACTAATAACATGTATGACTTTGCATACAAGTTAGGTGAAAGTCATACAGCAGGTTTCCTGGTAAACATGGGGTCTAAGCCCTGTCTTCTAACTCCAGGTCAACTCCACCCCTCCACAGCTGCCTTGCCAATGCAACTTTTCCTAAGCCCAGATGTGCTGATGGTGTGCTGGGCCAGATGTTCCCAAAGACTCAAGCCACTTCCTGAGTGAAATTACTCATACAGGAAAGCAGACTAGCAGTTATTGCAAACAACGATAGGGCTCTAATTTAAAGAGCAAGTATGCCTCTTAAGTACATTCTCTAAGGTAAATAAATCCTTTGGGTCTAAGTCTATCTTACAGTAGATGCACTTTCAATTCATTGATACAATAGTGATTAAGAAAATTAAAAATGCAACTAACCAAAATGGGTACTCAAAGGGATCCATGTAAGGTCAAAGTTGCACAGGACCATTCTGCTTGCCCCCACACAGTTAGTCCCTATCAAAGAAATGCCACCACACATCCCTACCACTCCTGGCACAGAAGGCCTGAGGGATAATAACATGCTCAGAAAGGCCCCATAATTAGCCACATTCACTAGGAAAGGTCTTTAATTCATCAACAATACCATACAATAATTAATAAAATTCTGTACATTTTTTAAACTTTTTATAGAATTATCTATTACTCACATTGCAGATACAAGAACGAAACCGACCAATTAATTTTAGAACCTGTATTATTTACTTAGCTTCTCTGATTCTATCACAAATAAAAAAGAGATAATGATGCCTACTTTACATGATCGTTTTCAGAACTGGAGATAATGTATATATAGTGTGTAGCGCTCTGCTTGGCACAGGGATGGCACTCAATAAGTGGTAACCATTATCAATAATTAATAATAATTACTTGAAATAAGCAGAGCTGACCCCATGCTGAGGCAGTGGTGAGGGCCACCCACATGATTTGCAGAGCACCCATTTTCTGGCAATAGTAAAGTTTCAACCTAAGGGTGCCATATTCTACCATGGGTGACTTCTCTTTCTAAGAACACAGAGACACAAGACACACAAAATGGTCAAGACAATAATAGGGCTTCAAATTTCGACAAGCAGCATAAATGCCTCTCAACTCTACTATCTGTTTCTGCTCCCAAACTAAGAACCTGTATAAATATTATATCCTCAGCTACAGCCAAGAAAACCCTCATTATCACCAGATTTGGGAAATGGAAGGCATAATCTACTCATTCACTATCAACCCAAACTTTTGCAATTTTATTTAAACAACTAACCTTGACAAGGTCAAAACTGAATGCAAGCACCAGATTTGGGAAATGGAAGGCATAATCTACTCATTCACTATCAACCCAAACTTTTGCAACTTTATTTAAACAACTAACCTTGACAAGGTCAAAACTGAATGCAAAAAGTAATTCTGGAAATGTTTCTCTCAGGATGGCCAGGCATAGATGGCCCTCGGCAATTGAACCTGAGCCACTGTCCTGGGACATGCTGCCAGAGGCACTTTGGCACAGAAGACCATACAGATCTCAAGCCAGGAGAATCTAGGTTCTAGTCTTAACCTCCACCATTTACAAGTCACATAAACATGTGCAAGTCAAATAACTTCTTCAAGCCTCAGCGTCCCTATTGGTAAATGGGGAATAACAACTGAGTCACCTGCTTTATTGGAATATTGAAAAGATATACATGAATGTGCTTTATAAGCAATGAAGTACTATGTGGAAGCAATTATTATTATGAGTCAATTCTGCTCCACACACCATAAAGCACAAAACTTTTGGTTTATGAGTGCCCAGTAAGCTGACAATCAGATATCAGGGGTATTTTCTGTTTTGCATTTTGTTTTGTTTATTTCTAGAATGACATTGATCCTGCTTTATAGAAATTCCTAAAATGGAGAGTAATTTAGGCAGTTGGGATTCTCATTGGCTGCCAACTGACCCTGCATTTAGTGAGTAAGTTTTCACTCCACTTGTGATCTCCTTACAGATACAAGCTGGGCTGTTGGCAGGATAAATTGGGCTCCGTATGTGAAATCTTGCAGCTTGTGTTTGGTCTTTGGCAACCCCTTCATCTCTTTCAGTAATACCCTAAACTTCCTAGTGCTCAGGATCTTCATATTGTTACCCAGAGGCCCCACCAGTAGCCCACTTCAGCCTGGTATCTTGAGGAAGGACCACCAGTTTGGGGTTTTTAGTCCCCCATCCTCCCCTCTCATACTAAATTGTACCTGTTCCAAGTTGCATCATTCTTTATAAGCTCTACCCTCTGCTGACATGCTAATGAAAGACAGTGATGTTTCTCCCAGGTAAGGGATTTTCATTCAGGTCTTCTTAGACAAAGCTTAAATCCCAAAGGAGAGACTATAGTAACAGGAAATTTGAAAAACCAACACAAGGTATTTGAGGCATTCACACATACCCTCACTTAGTCACTCATCAGACATGTATGCAGTACCCACAGTGGATTAGGAATCAGTCGGGGAGGGAGGGAACTACAAAGATTATGAACACAGGGTGTGATGAAGGGCTGGGGGAGGGATAATTGGCCTGGACACACAAGCCAGGGGAAAGGCTGCTCTCAGCCAAGCCCTAGCACCTCTAACTAGGTCAACCCATACCACTCCAATGCATCATGCTGCTACCCACCAACAGAGTCCTAGCTGCAATAAAGTATTTCAAATTACAATTAAAATTTAATTGGAAAATTCAGAAGATATGTCTTGCCCTCAAAGATCTCACAATCAAACCAGAAAGACAAATAAGAAAGCAGTTGATTATAATAAAGGAGATATGGACTTATTACTGGTCTAATTGAATACCCCTAATACCAGATAAATAGCAGGAACTAAAAGAATTTTATCCCCTACCAACAGAATGCAGGTACCATGTAACACTAATAGCCCATATAATAGCAATGGGACTTAGATTGTGCCCATAAAGAGCAAAATTCTAAGGATGCTCTCAAGTCGAAAGCTAACAGCCAAACCCCTGATCCTGAAAACAGATGGGACATATAGAATGACAAATCTCAGCTGGATTTTCTTTACTACAGCAGTAGTAATTGCTCAGCAGTAGTTCAGTTTACGAGATCAACTTTTTTCCAAAGACCCTATTTTGTAAATCCTTAATTGTGGTCATTTTAGGCAAGGCAAATAGAAAAGCAAGGTTTTTATCCCCTTAGTCTTAATTAGACTGTCTTCTGCTAATCTGTAAAGATTTACTAAGGTTCAGTAACCACCTGACCATAAGGCTATCAAAGCACCATTGGAATTAAGCAATGAAATGAGACCAGATAGGAGGCTCAGTAGCTGCCAATCCAATCAGCAGCAGTCAGGACATTTGTCTTTCATTTAATTCAAGACAGCAGACAACTGACCAACCAATAACAGATGCTATAAGGCAACAGGTTGAGAAATGAATCAAGGGATAAACTCCCTCTCTTTACCACATTTTAACATACATACCAATAAATACAAAAGTGTTTTATCAAGAAACTGAACATTAGGGGACTCCAGCATGCTGGGCCCATGTAAGCCCTGGGCCAGGAGAACATATGGCACATGGTTTAGACTTCCCACCATCACCCTCCCTCTGATGAGTCCCATTCTAAGGAAGCCCGTTCAACAATAATAATAAATAACAATAATAAATATGGTTTAATAAGACTTCAGAACATTTTATTTCTCTTATTTCTTTCTTTCAACACTTATCTCTGGTGACAGAAGAAATATTCATGTTCATTTTAACTTGTTTAAGAAGCTGGATTATGTTCCTAATTCAAGTGAAAGCCAACCTTCTGGGAAAGGAAGTGGTTCAAATCTTATCAAAACAGAAAAAGACAACACTGTAAGAAAGACTATTTTAAAAATAGTAAATAATAGTAAATACTATTATTCTAAAGACTTAAAATGTCTTTAGAATACATAAGTAAAGAAATCACAAATAAAGCAGAAAATAAGGATGGCAGGGATTCTGGATAATATCCTCTCCTTATAAAATGCCTGATGCAAAACACACAATGAAAAGAGAAGAGGACACAATACTTGATTATCTGATTCTTCATTCCAAAAGAACAGAATACAATGATTACTGGACTTTTGTATGTTCTTGGAAGTTACCCCAGCTTGCACATCTATAAAATGAAGATAATAATAAAATCTATGTTGAGGTGCATCATGAAAATTAAAGGAGGTAATACCTGAGAAATACTTAACAATCAATCAATAAGTGCTCTTATCTGTTCATTTGCTCACTCAGTCAATAAATGTTTGGTAACAGCCCTCCACACATTGGACAATGCACCAGGAATGCAATAATAACCAAAACAGTCACAGCCCCTGCCCCTACAGAAAGTAAAGTCTAGACAGACTTCCCAGAGTCCAGTGGGCCAAAAAACCTCACCTCATTGAAGCCTCTTCCTATGTACCTGGAGGATTTGTGTGGTAGTCACTAGTGCTGTTCATAAAATATTTCCCTCTTTCCTTCTTCCAAATACACGGTGGGGTCATGCTCCCTATCCATTTTGAAATTAAGTGTGCGTATATAACTTGCTTTGGCCAAAGAAATATGAATGGAAGGGACAGGTGTCACTGCAAGGCTGATACTTTTAGAGTCATGACAAATGTCCCCACATTCTCTTCTGACAAGGTGATCATAGAGCATATGTCAATAGAGCCTCCATCAACTTAAGCTCTTGAGTGACTGTGGTAAGCAGGGCTCCCCCTGCTAATCTGTATTGAAAATGTAGAATGAAGGAGAAATACACTTTCATTGTGTTAAGCCACTGAGAATTGAGGTTATTTATTACTGCATTATATCCTATCCTAACCAGTAAAGGTGCTTTGTTGTCATCCTTTTAGAGTCAAAGTTGTAGATGAATAATCATGCATCAGCTAGTCACCCCAATATCACTACAATCTGCACTCAGTGCATTGAAAAATGAATTTAGGAAGCTGGCCTGATAAGCAAAGATCTGAAGAATGAGTTCATTAATTAGGTGAAGTGGTGTGAGGTGGGGTGTGGGGTGGGCAGGGGTATGGAAGCACAGAGCAGAGAAATACTAAAGAGACAGGGAGCATGAGCCATCTTAGGAACTGAGAGAAAACAATGTAACCAGAAGGGAAAGATGAAAGGAAGTGGCTCAGGATGAAGTAACAGAAAACAGGCATGCAGGGCCTTGGAGGCCCTGTTAATGCTAAGTCTGTATCCTAAGAGCTATGGGAAGACATTAAAGGGTTTTAAGTAGAATAACAGCATGATTGGATTTGTGTTTTTGAAATATAATTCTGGATGTAGCACAGAGAACAGACAGGACATGAGCAAGAGTTTATATGGGAAGATGAGCCAGGAGCAGCAGTGAACCAGAAGGAACTTCTGCCTACAGGGAACAGGTGAGGGAGAGCTGTGCTGCAGTTGCCTGCAATCCAAGCTATGAGGGAGCCACACGGCCCTTGAAGGCCATGAGCCCAGTGTGAGGAACTGCTGGGAGCCGATGCAACTGTCTTAATCTAGGGAGGGAGTTCATGCTAAGCTCCCACACTCCCCTGGGCCCCAGCTGCCACAGCAAATCACCATTTTGGGATCAGAGCCAACACCTGAGTGCATTTTGTCCTGGGACCCAATGGCCCCAGCATCTCCATAACCATATGGCTCCCTCATCACATCGGGACTCCTGAACCTACATAGCTCCCCGCACCCTGGTAACAGGCAGTCCAGCACAGTGCCGAAGCCACCCTCAAGACAGAGGGAGCCAGTGCCCACACTTTCTGAAGCCAGAGAGCCAACCAATCCAGGCCTTCTTCCATTGCCAGCAGCCCTGCTCTTTTTAGTAGAATACCCATGCACCTCTCCCAAGGGCACAAGTCCCACCGTGGCTCCAGCTAATCCTCCCAGAGCCACACTGTCCAGGTAGGAAACTGGGGAGCACCTGCACAGCTCACTTGGGGGCACAGAGCCCAGTCTGTAGTTCTAGTGAGCCTACCCAGGGCCACCCATTCCAGCTGGGGAGTTGCAGAGTGACCCAACATCTCTCTTAGGGGCCCAGGGTCCTGCCCACAACCCCAGAAACCTTGCACAGGTTGATCCACTCCAGCTGAGGAACTGTAAAGCAATCCAGAGTCTCTCTTGGGGGTGGAAGGGCCTGTCCACAGCCCAGCAACCTTACCCATAGAGGCCCACTTCAGCTGAGGAACTGCAGAGCAACCTAACATCTCTCTTGGGTTTCCCACAACCCCAGGAACTTTGAGCAGAGTGGTCCACTCCAGCTGAGGAGCTGCAGAGCAATCCAGTGTCTCTCTTGGGGATGCAATGGCCCATCCATGGCTCCAGCAACCTCACCCAGAGTGGCCCACTTCAGCTGAACAGCTGAAGAGCAGCCCAGCATACATCTTTGAGACACAGTGTCCTACCCATGAGCCCAGCAACCTTATCTAGAGTGGCCCATTACAGCTGAGGGGCTGTGGAGTGACCCAACATTCCTCTTTGGGGTGCAGGGTCCTGCCCACAAGAGCAATAAACTCACCCAGAAAGGTACACTCCAACAGTGGTGCTGCTGGAGAACCCAGCATCTCTCTAGAGGGCTCAGGGTCCTGCTCATGACCCCAACGATCTCATCTGAAACAATCTACTTCAACAGCAAAGTTGCAGAGAGCCCCAATGTCTCTCTTGGGGACACAGGGTCCCATCTACAGCCCCAGCAATCTCTCCCAGTATCTCTCACTCCAGCTGAGGAGCTACAGAGGATGCAAACACTTCTCCTAAGAGCTCAAGACCTTGTCCACGACCCCTATAACCCAGCCCAGTGTCACCCACTCCAGCAAGGAGCTATTGAGTGCCCCAATGTCTATGCCATGGAGACACTTACAGACAACTCCATCACTGCATACAGTTGAAGGAAATCACATGGAGACTACACTACTGCACTCACAACCAAACGTAAAACAGCCTACCCAACTGACACTATAGAACACATCTACAGGAAAGAGTCTCTCCCTTAAAAAGCTACTCCAGAGTATTAGAAGGAGCAACTGTTTTACCAGATGCCCAGACATCAATGCAGGGATATAAGAAACATGAAAAAAAAAAAAAAACAGGAAAACATGAACCCCCAAAGGAATACCATAATATTCCTGTACCAGACCCCAAAGAAAAGAACATCTATGAAATGCCTAAAAATACTACTCAGCAAAAAATAAATAAAAAATAAAAAAGATATCCTATCATTTGCAGCAACATCAATGGAACTGGAAACCATCATGTTAAGTGAAGTAAGTCAGGTACAAAATGACAAATACCTCATGATATCACTTATATATGGAATCTTTTATTTTAAAAAAGTGATTCTCATAGAAGTAGAGAGCAGAATAATGGTTACCAGAGGCTGGGGCAAGGGTTGCAGGGGAAAGAAGAAAAGTTTGGACTAATGGGTATAAAACTATGGTATCTATGCTAAATGAATCATTGTGCAGTATATGCATGTATTGAAACAATACACTGTACCTCCACAAATATGTACAAGTAAATGTTAAAATATTTTGAATAAAAAATAAAGGAATTCCAAATAATAATCTTAAGGAAACTCAATGAGATGCAAGCAAATACAGATAGACAACACAACAAATAGAAAAACAATTCAGGATCTGAAGGAGAAATTCGACAAAGAGATAGATGTAAAAAAGAACCAAGCACAGATCCTGGAACTGAAGAAGTCATTAAATGAAATAAAAAATACAGCTGAGACCTTAAGCAACAAGCTACATCAAGCAGAGGAAAGAATTTCTTAACTTGCAGATAGATCTTTCGAAACACAGTCAGGCAAAAAAAAAAAAAAAAGAATTAAAAAAATGTAGAAATCCCATGAGACCTATGGGACTACTTCAAGCATAAAAATATTCATATTATGGCTGTTCAAGAAGGGGAAGAAAAGGGAAAGGCATTGAAACCTATTTAACAAAATAATAGCTGAAAACTACCTATGTATTGGGAGACATATGGACTTCCAGATCCAATAGGTTCAAAGATCCCCAAACAGATTTAACTCAAAAAGTTCTCTCCCAAACACATTTTGAATTTTCAAAAAGTCAGATTTACAAAAGTCAAACAAAGAGGAATTCTAAAACAGCAAGAAAAAGTGTAAAGTCACCTAAAAGGGAATCCCCATCAGACTAACAGCAGATTTCTTATTAGAAAGCTCCAGGCCAGGAAAGAGTGTCATGATATATTCAAAGTGCTGAAAGAAAAAAACTGCCAGCCAAGAATACTATACCGAGAAAAACTATCCTTCAGAAAGGAAGGAGAAATAGTGTCTTTCCAAGAAAAACAAAAACCGTGCAGATTCACCACAAGACTGACCCTACAAGAAATCCTTAATGGAGTCCTACATCTGGAAGAAAAACAACAATAACTACCATGTGATAACACATGAAAGAATAAAAATCACTGGTAGAGCAGATACACAAATGAGAAAGAGAAAGAAATTATATCTTATTATTACAAAAAAGCCTCAAACAGCAAAGACAAATAATAAAAGAGAAAGAAAGGCATAAAAGGGCTGGCCCGTGGCTCACTTGGGAGAGGGTGGTGCTGATAACACCAAGGCTACAGGTTCAGATCCCTGTATAGGGATGGCCAGTTAGCTCACTTGGTAGAGTGTGGTGCTGACACCACCAAGTCAAGGGTTAAGATCCCCTTACCAGTCATCTTAAAAAAAAAAAAGAAGGCATAAAAGATATTTTAAAAACCATAAAAAATTAATAAAATGTCAGATATAAAAAGGAGTAAGACAATAACCTTTCAATAACAACCTTGAATGTAAATGAATTAAATTCCCCATTTAAAAGGTATAGACTGGCTGAATGGATTAAAATATTAGACCCAACTACATGCTACCTACAAGAAACTCACTTCACCTGTAAAGACTCACATAGACTAATAGCAAAGGGATGAAAAAAGATATTCCACAAAAATAGAAACCAAAAACGAGTAGGAGTAATTACACTTACATTAAATAGAATAGGCTTTAAACCAAAAACTGTAAATAAAGAGAAAGAAGGACTGTATATGATAAGGAGATCAATCCATCAAGAGGTGGTGACAATTGCACCCAGACATTAGAGCGCCCAGATATATAAAGTCAATATTACTGGATCTAAAGGGAGAAACAGACCACAATATAATAATAGCTGGAAACATCAACATCGTTCTCTGAGTATTGAACAGATCATCTAGACAAAAAATTAGCAAAAAAATTGGATTCAAATTTCACTATATACCAAATGGACTTGACAGATATTTAGAGAACATTTCATCCAACAACTATAGAATATACATTCTCATCAACACTTGGATCATTCTCCAGGATACACCACATACTAGGTCACGAATCGAGTCTCAACAGATTTTTAAAAATTGGAATCATGTCAAGATCTTTTCAGACCACACAAAATAAAGCTAGAAATAAATAACAAGCAAAACTCTAGAAACTATACAAACACATGAAAATTGAACAACATGCTCCTGAATGACCAATGAGTCAAAGAAGAAATTAAGCAAGAAATCAAAAAATTCCTTGAAACAAATTAAACTAGAATCACATCATAGCAAAACCTGTATAGTGCAAAAGCAGTTCTAAGAGGGAAGTTTATTGTAATAACTGCTTACATCAAACAAGTAGAAAGATTTCAAGTAAACAACCTAATGTTGCACCTCAGGGAACTAGAAAAGAAAAAACAATCCAATCCCAAAATTGGTAAATGAAAAAGGTAATAAAAATCAGAGCAGAACTAAATGAAATAGACATCAAAGAAAGGATACGTAAGATCTATGAAATGAAAAGTTGATTTTTTGAAAAAATAAACAAAGTTGACAAACCATTGGCTACATTATCTACCAAACTTTAACAAAAGAATTAATACCAATTCTTTTCAAACTATTCCAAAAACTCAAAGCAGAGGGTATTTTCCCAAAGTCATTCTATGAGGCCAGCATCACCCTGATACAAAAATCAAACAAAGACACCACAAAAAAAGAAAACTACAGGCCAGTATTCTCAATGAATATAGATGGAAAATTTTCAACAAAATGCTAGCAAACTGAATTCAAGATCATATCAAAACAATTATACACCATGATCAATTGGGAAGTATTCTAGGGATGCAAGGATTGTTCAACATATGCAAGTCAATAAATGGAGGACAGAAACTATATGATCATCTCAACAGATGCAGAAAAAGCTTTTGATACAATTCAACATCCCTTCACAATAAAAGATCTCAATAAATTAAGTACAAAGGAAAATATCTAAACACAATAAATGCTATATATGACAAACCCACAACTAACATCATCCCAAATGCGAAAAAGTTGAAAGCTTTCCCTTTAAAAAAAAGAACAAGACAAGGATTCCCACTCTTACCACTCCTATTAACATAGTACTGGAAGTTCTAGCCATAGCAATTAGGCAAGAAAAAGAAATAAAGGGCATCTAAATTGGAAATGATGAAGTCAAATTTTCCCTGTTTGCAGATGACATGATCTTACATACAGAAAAATTTAAAGGCTCCACCAAAAAACTTTTAGAACTAATAAATGAATTCAGTAAAGTTGAAGGATAAAAAATCAATATACAAAAATCACTAGCCTTTCTATACACCAACAAACTAGCATAAAAACAAATCAAGAAAGCAATTGTTTCACAATAGCTACCAAAAAAATAATAAAATACCCAGGAATTAATTTAACCAAGAAGATAAAAGATCTCTACAATGAAAACTGTAGAGGGAAATTCAAATTAAAACCACAATGAGATATCATCTCACCCCACTTGGAATGGCTATTATCAAAAAGACAAAAAATAACAAATGCTGGTGAGGATGCAGAGAATGGGGAATTCAGACACTGTTGGGGGGAAATGTAAATTAGTACAGCCACTATGGAAAACTGTATGGAGTTTCCTCAGAAAACTAAAAATAAAACTGACATATGATCCAGCAGTCCCACTGCTGAATACTTATCCAAAAGAAAGGAAATCAGCATACTGAAAAGATATCTGTACCCTCGTGTTTATTGTAGCACTACTCACAATAGTCAAGATATGGAATCAATAGCCAAGATACGTGTTCATTGACAGATGAATGGATAAAGAAAATGTGTTATATATACACAATGGCATACTACTTAGCCGTGAAAAAGAATTAAATCCTGTTATTTGCAACAACATGGATAAGCCTGGAAGACATTGAGTGAAATAAGTCAGGCACAGAAAGATAAATACAGCATATTCTCACTCCTTTGTGTGAGCTAAATAATGATAATAATAAGTTAAACTTTGAGGTGTAAATAGTAGAACTGTGGTTACTAGAGGCTGGGAAAGGGAAGGGAAGGAGGATCATGAGAAGTTGGTTAATGGACACAAAACTACAGCTAGATAGGAAAAATAGGTTCTAGTGGTGTACAGTAGTGCTAGGCATCCACAATTAACAACAGTTTATTGTATGTTCTCAAATGGCCAGAAGAGAGGAGCTTAAATATTCTCACCACAAAGAAACAAATTTTTGCAATGACAAATTTGCTAGCTACCCTGATTTGATCACTCCACAGTGTATGCCTGTATTGAAATATAACTCTGTACCTCATAAGTATATACAATTAATACATTTCAATCAAAAAAATAAATTTTAAAAATACAGAAAGACCAAATGGGAGATGATTGCCCTAAAGGTGCAGGCAAGAGTGTGTGGTAGCTAGGACTTGGTCAGAGTACTAAAGATGGAGAGCTGTGTGAGAAATTTTGGCAGGTATTTAGACAGTAACATCAAAAGGGGTTTTAATCATAGATTGGAAAAAGGGGTGAGGCAATTTTCACAGCTGCTTGGATTGTGGTGCCAGTCTCTGAAGGCTCTGGAAGGAAGATCATAAATCTTGACTTGGGTATGTTGAAGTTTAAGTTCCTCTGGCATCTTAAACTTCAATAAAAGCCTAGGCTACAGACATTAATATGGGCAGTGATTCCCTTGCATTTGGAAAAAATTAGAGAATCAGACAAGAAGAAAGCTTAAGATTGCGCCTTGAAGAATTGCCGCATTTAAAAGCCAGGAGAAGGATGAGGAGAAAGGAGAAAAGAAAGGACAAAACGAAATAATTGCAAGCTATGTTAAGCATTATGGAGAAAACAAACAAGGAACTAAGAAAAAAATGCATACACACATACATACGTACATATGTACACTCATAAATGGAGCAGGAGAGTAGCAACAGTCAGAGGTGGCAATTAAAGTGAAACATGAAGGATGAAAGTGACCCAGCTACGCAAAGGGGTGAGAGGACAATGACTTCAGACACAGGGAACGATGAGTGTAAAAACTCTGAAGCATCAAGAAGTCCTGTAGGGGCTGCCAGTTAGCTCAGTTGGTTAGAGTGTGGTGCTGATAACACCAAGGTCCAGGGTTTGATCCCTATACCAGCCAAAAAAGAAGAGTCCTGTCATCAAGGAATTTCTTGAAGGCCATGATGACTAGAGTTTAACGAGCAAAGGAAATGTAGGCAGAACGTCGTCGTAGAGCTTTAACAGACATGGTAAAAAGTTTGGATTTTACCCACTATATTAGTTTGCTAGGGCTGCCATAACAAAGAACCACAACTTGGTGGCTTAAACAGCAGAAATGTATTTTCTCACAATGGTAGGCTTGTTTTTTTTCTTAGACCTCTTTCCTTGACTTGTCATTTGAGCATCTTCTCCCGATGTTTTTTTTTTTTTTTTTTCCTTTTTTTAGTAAATTTCATTGCATATATTTAAGGTATACAACATGATATTGTGGGATACATTCTATATGCTGTAAATAGTAAAATGATTAACTATAGTAAGCAAATTAACATATTCATAACTTCACATAGTTTTTTTTGTTTTTGTTTTTGTGGCAAGACCAGCTAAAATCTGCTCATTTAGCAGGAATCCCAAATACTATACAATTTTATTACCTATACTCCTCACGATTCATCCTACATATCTGCTACTGTGTATCCTCTTACCTACCTACATCTCTCTAATTCCTCCCCCTCCCACCACCACTGTGTTATTCTCTGTCTCTATCTATTTGACTTTCTTTTTAGATTGCACTTATAAGTGAGATCATGCAATGTTTCTCTTGCTGTGTCTGGCTTATTTCACTTAGCGTAATGTGCTCCAGTTTCATCCATGTTGTAACCCGTGGCAGGATCTCCTTTTCTAAGGCTGAATAATATTCCATCTTGTATATATACCACAATCCCTTTATCCATTTGTCCATCAACGGACACTTAGGTTGTTTCCATATCTTGCCTATTGTGACTAGTGATGCAATGAACGTGGGAGGGCAGATATCTTTACAAGGTGGTTATTTCATTGCCTTTGAGTATATGCCCAGGAGAGAATTTCTGGGTCACATGGTAGTTTATTTTTAATTTCTTTAGAAACCTCCATATTGTTTTCCGTATGTAATGACTGCACCAATCTACGTTCCGGTCAACAGTGTACAAGCAGTCCCTTTTCTTCACCCCCTTGCCAACATTTGTTATCTTTTCATTTTTTGATAATAACCATCCAAATGGGTGTGAGGGGACATCTCATTGTGGTTTTCATTTGCATTTCCCTGATGATTAATGATGTTGTGCAGCTTTTTGTATACCTGTTGTTCATTTTTAGTCTTTTTTGGACAAATATCTATTCTGATCTTTTGCTCACTTTTTAATTAGATTATATGATTTTTTTGCTATTGAGTTGTATGATTTCTTTACAAATTTTGAATATTAACCTCTTATCAGATATATGGTTTGTAAATATTTTCCCAATCCATAGGCTGCCTTTTTGTTTTGTTGAAATTCCTTTGCCTCCCTATGTCTTTACATGCTCTTCCCTCTTTACCTATCTGTGTCTTAATTTCCTCTTATAAGGACAGCAGTAATACTGGGTTAGGCTTCACCCTGTTGACTTCATTTTCATTAAATTACCTTTTTAAAGATCCTGTTCCCAAATACAATCACATTCTGAGGTAATGGGGGTTAGGACTTCAACATATGAATTTTGGGGGGACACAATACATCCCCATAAGACTTATGCAAATAGTGAAGCCATTAAAAGGATTTAAGCAAGGAAATGACATAATCCAATTTTTATTTTGAGAGCTAGTTAGTAGGTAGTATACAGAAAAGACTGGAGAAGAGGAAAACTGCTGACAGGGAGATGATTTTAGAGATTATTTTAGTAATCCAGAACCCAAAACAGACATTCTTAACCTGGAGCCCACAGGTGGGCTGCAATGCTATACTTATAGAATCAGAGATGCTGTACTTATAGAATCGTATAAAGATGCCTATGTAATCATAATGTGATTTAGTCACAAAGCCATGTCACATCCAAGAAGCATGGTGCAACAGCCAAAATCAATAAAATAATTAAGAAAACTCATGCTTTACATATCACCCAAAGGGATTCAAACACACAATGTGTAAAAGCACTTACTAAAATACCTTTTGTTCTCCTGACATCTTTGCTCCTTTCCTACAGGTTTTCCAGAATCTCTCTCCTCAAAACCCTCAAGAAAAATACTCCTCCAGCATTCTTCCACCACCCAAATGGTTTTTTCTTCTCCCCATTCCTTCTTCCCTTCGTCTCTAAGAATTTTGTCATGTAGATCAACTTAGCTTCTCTTCCACAAAAAGAAATCTTTGGAGGGAGAAAAAACTTACTTCACTTAGACTGAGGATTCAGAGAGGATTCAGAGGATTCACTAAGTTAGGCAGAGAGGTGGTGGGAAAACTCTCTGAGCATTCCCACAGTAATCATTTTTGTTTGATCTCATACATCTTTTTAAAGAATCTTGGTTTTCATCAGAATCTCAAAGGGGTCGGTAAACACATTAATAATCACCAAAAGAAAAAGAGTGTCTGGGACAGATGGGGGAGAGATTGTGATTGTCTGGGAACTGAGCAAGGCCTTCTCTAACAGTCACACTGGTGCATAAATAGACCAACACATCTGTGGCTATCCACCCTGACAATATTGTATTCCAAAACAACCAACTGTGCACTGATGAGACTTCAAACAAAGCCAGTGGAGTGACTGGATAGCACCTCAAAGGACAAGGCTCTTGTAAATAATTATATTATGCTTTTTTTTTTTTTTTTTTTTGTCTTTTTTCCGTGTCCGGCAACGGATTGCAACCCTCGGTGTTGCTCCCGTGCCTCGCTCAGCCAGTGAGCGGGAACCGGTCTGTATGTGGGATCCGAACCCTCGGGCGGGAGCGCCGCCGCGCTTCCCAAGTGGCGCACTATCCAATGCGCCACCGGGCCGGCCCAATTATATTATGCTTTGAACATGATCCATTACCATGAGTAAACTGCCAATCTAGGTCATCCAATCCAGTACTAAGTGATCTTTTCATTCCGATTAAACAAGAAGGTAATGAAGACAAGTGATTCTATCATACACAAACCTGTTGTGTACAGACCAGTAAGAGACACTGGTAAGACACAAAAGAAATGAAACAGAATATAAGAGAGAGAAATAAAATGTGCCCTAACCTCACCTTCCTTTCCCAGCTGATTTCTTCCCAACCTCCGAGTCCCAGGCAAGGGCTTACCTCTTTGTGGGCTCACACTCCAGGCTTGGTTAAATGTCTCATCTCTCATTCTTACAGTATCCTGTGAGTCCTTCTATCATTTTACTTACCACATTGTTTTTAAAATTATCTGTCTCCCCTATTATATTGTGAGCTTCTATGGAACAGGAATAAGATCTTATTTTTTGCTTTCTGAGCATCTAGCAATTTAATTCTTTGAATATTTACATAGTAGGTAAATATTCCCTGATAAGCCTAGCTTCAAATTTTATGCTATACTATGTTTCTGCTATACTACCCTGCATCCTAGAATAAAAGGATCTGAGTAACTTGTCTATGATTTAGGGTCTGGGAAGTTTTGCAGAGAGCTAGTTCTTCCCAGGAATTGGAGGTATCCTCAGCCTTAATTTTTGCCAGAGGATTCAGTAGCTCCATTTCCTTGGAAAGCAGTGGGAATCAGGGGCAGGAAGTTGATGAGAGCTGGTAGAGAAATTCAGGAAAGGAAGCTTCATTCATTCTTCAATCATCTATGGAAGCATGTTCTCATATTACTCGACCTTTTAAAGGGAACTTCCCAAACTGCTCCTAACCATATCCCATGCAAAGTTTCCCTCTGAATCATTCAAGAGCCATTTATATGTGGGTAGAACAACACCAACTTATTGCAATACTGGTTTTTTTTAAGAACCACAAGTGTTACAACATTTCTTTGAGGCTCGTCATAGTTTGAGCCTCCTGAACCAGGATATATAGAAGTCCAATATCTGAGGCTCATTTAGTGGAAGCAAAAAAATTGAACCCTTCTATAAATCTACCTGCATCAGAACCACCTACCACGCTGTGTGAAATGTAGACTTTCAGGTCTACCCCAGATCTAGCAATAGGATTCTCTGAGGTTGGGTGCTAGAGAGATCTCCCTTCTTAGCAAGTTCCTGGATAATCCCATCTATCAAAACTCAGCCCAGAGATTATATCTTCAGGGAAGACTTTCTGGACTCTCATCTAGGCTTGTGAGTTTCCCCTAACACCTCCACTCATTGTGATTACCATATTCTATGTCTCCCCGGCTACACTGGTTCCAAGAGGGCAGCAGCTCACATCTAATCTGCAGGATTTTGAACAGTGTTAATGAGTTGAATTAATGATTCTTATGCACTCTACAGATGGACAGCCAGAATGGTAGTGTTGAAGCTCCTGTCCAGGACACACGAGGTACTCTGAGGTCTGGCCCCTGCCCACCTCTCCATCTTCACCTCCCCAACTCTCTGCTGTACACTTGACACTCCAGTACCAGTCAGCTGCTTGTTCCTTGCAACCTCCCTTATTTCCCTATGCCTTTGCTCAATTTGTCCCTTCTTCTCCTAAACCTCTGTCACTACACACCATCTCCTCCATCCAGACCCTCCCCCACACACACCTCCCTGACTCTGCCTGGATAATTTCTACTCATTCTTTTTAAATTTTTGCTCAGGTATCTCCTCCTTTAAAGAAGCTTCCGGCCTCCAGCTTTGTTTTTTTGTTTTGTTTTGTTTTGTTTTGTTTTGTTTTTTCTCAGGATTGCTTTGGCTATTCAGGGTCTTTTGTTTTTTCCATATGAAAGGCAAGAATGTTTTTTCCATTTCTGTGAAGAATGTCATTGGTATTTTGATGGAGATTGCATTGAATCTATAGATCACTTTGGGTAGTATAGACATTTTCACAATGTTAATTCTTCCAATCCAAGAGCATGGAATATCTATCTTTTTGTGTCTTCTTTAATTTCTTTCAGAAGTGGTTTGTAATTCTCATTGTAGAGGTCTTTAACCTCCTTGGTTAAATCGATCCCTAGGTATTGTATTTTTTAAGCCAATTGTAAATGGGCTTACTTTCTTTATTTCTCTTTCTGTTAATTCATTATTTGAGTATATAAATGCTACTGATTTGGGGGCAGTTATTTTGTATCCTGCAACATTACTGAAGTTGTTAACCAGGTCTAGGAGTTTTCTGATAGAGTCTTTAGGTTTTTCTACATACAGTATCATGTCATCTGCAAATAGGGAAAGTTTGACTTCATTTTTTCCAATCTGGATTCCCTTTATTTCTTTCTCTTGCCTGATTGCTCTAGCTAGTAACTCTGGTACTATGTTGAATAGAAGTGGTGAGAGTGGACATCCTTGTCTTGTTCCTGTCCTTAGGGGGAAGACCTTCAATGGCCTTTTCCCCATTCAGAATAATACTGGCAGGGGGCTTGTCATAAATGGCTTTTATTGTGTTAAGATATCTTCCTTCTATACCTAATTTGTTGAGAATCTTTATCATGAAGGAATGTTGAATTTTGTCAAATGCTTTTTCAGCATCTATTGAGATGATCATATGGTCTTTGTCCTTGAGCTTGTTGATGTGATGTATCACATTTATTGGCTTTCATATGTAGAACCATCCTCACATCCCTGGGATGAATCCCACTTGATCATAATGTATAATTTTTTAATATGTTGCTGTATTCTAACTGCTAATATTTTGCTGAGGATTTTAGCATCTAGGTTCATCAAGGATATTGGCCAGTAATTTTCTTTTTTGTTGTTGTTGTGTCTTTATCTGCTTTTGGTATCAGAGTTATGTTGGCCTCATAGAATGAGTTTGGGAGAGTAACATCTGTTTCAATTGTCTGAAACAGTTTCATGAGAATTGGGATTAACTCCTCTTTAAAAGTTTGATAGAATTCAGCTGTAAAGCCATCTGGTCCCGGACTTTTTTTTGTTGGAAGATTGCTAATTACCACTTCAATCTCCTTGCTTGTTATTGGTCTGTTCAGGTTTTCTATCTCTTCCTGATTCAGTCTTGGTAATTTACATATGTCTAAAAACGTATCAATATCTTCCAGATTTTCAAATTTGTTGTCATACAGTTGTTTATAATAGTCTCTAATGATTCTTTGCATTTCTGTGGTGTCAGTTGTAATGCCTCCCTTTTCATTTCTGATTTTTGTTATTTGGGTCTTCTCTCTTCTTTTTTTGTTAATCTAGCTAATGGTGTGTCTATTTTGTTTATCTTCTCAAAAAACCAACTTTTAGTTTTGTTGATCTTTTCTATTGTTTTTTTTTTTGGGGGGGGTCTCTATTTCATTTAGTTCTACTCTGATCTTAATTATTTTTTTACATCTACTGCCTTTAGATTTGGATTGTTGCTGTTTTTCAAGTTCTCTGAGGTGTAGTGTTAGGTCGTTTATTTGGAGTCTTTCCATTTTTTTGATATAAGCATTTACTGCAATAAATTTGCCTCTTAGTACTGCTTTTGCAGTATCCCACAAGTTTTGGTATGATGTATCTTTATTTTCATTAGTTTCTAGAATTTTTTTGATTTCCCGTTTAATTTCTTCTTGGACCCATAGGTCATTCAGAAGCCTATTATTTATTTCCCATGTATTTGTATAGTTTCCAGTGATTTGCTTATTGTTTATCTCCAGTTTTAAGCCATTGTGGTCTGAAAAGATTGTTGGAATGATTTCAGTTTTTTAAAATTTGCTGAGACTATATTTGTGACCTAATATGTGATCTATCCTGGAGACAAATACCATGAGCTGATGAAGTGTATTCTTTAGCTGTTGGGTGAAATGTTCTGTATATATCTGCAAGTCCAGTTGGTCTAGGGTGTAGATTAAATCCTGTGTCTCTTTGTTGACTTGTTGCCTGGAAGTCCTGTCCCATACTGAGAGAGGCGTGTTCAGATCACCCACTATTAATGTATTAGGTCCTATCTCCTTCTTTAGGTCTAAGAGTGTTTGCTTAATATATCTGGGTGCTCCAGTATTGGGTGCATACTTGTTTATGATTGTTATGTCTTCTAGCTGGATAGTTCCCTTTATCATTATATAATGGCCTTCTTTGTCTTTTTTAATGTTTTTGGTTTAAAGTCTATTTTTTCCAATAAAAGAATAGCTACTCCAGCTTGTTTTTCATTTCCATTTGCATGGTATATCTCTTTCCATCCCTTCACTTTTAGTCTATGAGTGTCTTTACAGGTGAAGTGGGTCTCTTGAAGACAGCATGTACTTGGGTCTAGCTTTTTAATCCAGTCAGTCAGTCTGTGTCTTTTGTAGGGGGAGTTTAGTCCACTCACATTCAGAGTAGTTATTGAGAAGTGTTGTTTAATTCCTGTCATTTAATTGTTACTTGTTTAGGTGGTTTAAATAACTTTTGATCATTATTTCCCCTTTTATTTCTCTTCCTCAATGTGAGTTGGGAATTTAAGGCAGAATGATTTAGCTTCTTTCTCTTTCTTGCTGGCATTTTTGTTTTAACTGTGGGTTTTGCTCTTGCCTGTGTATTCATGTTGATGGTCACCATTATTCAGATTCCAGATGAATGACTCCCTTGAGAATTTCTTGCAGGGCTGGTTGTGGAGTGGTGAACTCCCACAACTTTTGTTTATCTGGGAAATACACTATTTCTACCTCATTTCTGAACAAGAGCCTTGCTGGGTAAAGAATTCTTGCCTGGCAGTTTTTTTCTTTTAGTATTTTGAATATATCTTTCCACTTTTTCTGGCCTGTAGGGTTTCAGTTGAGAAGTCTGCTGTTAGTTTAATGGGGGTTCCCCTAAAAGTGACCTGACGCTTTTCTCTCGCAGCTTATAGAATTCTCTCTTTGTCTTTGAGCTTTGCAAATTTAACTATAATATGTCATGGGGGAGAAATAATTTGTTACCAGGTGTAGACGGGAGAGCACTGGTCGGCGGCATTTATCTTTGAAGAAAGGGTTTCTTTTTGCTGAGAAATGTGGAATAGAACAATAAACCCAACAGAGAAGAGAACAGTAAGGTGACTTAACAAAACCCTTACAAAAAGAATCCTTCGTGAAAAAAATGGCGGCAGGTCTGGAGCGCCCGCGTCAGGAAACAGCGCGATCCTGAGAGCTGTGTGCTGTGATACCAGAGTATTGACTGCATTTCCAAGAGCAACAAAGGACGAATAAATCTTTCAACAATGATCCTACATCGACAAA
>NW_007740920.1:0-592 GCF_000696425.1 Galeopterus variegatus | reverse complement strand
TTCTAGGGTGCGGTCGGAGAACGCCAGCATAGGGTGGGCAGGCCAGTCATCTCTGTCTGACGTGGCTCCCCGCTGGGACGTGCTATTTGCTTACCTCGACGCGGAGCACCCCGCGGCCTGTGGAAGGGCCTATAGTCCCACTCTTCCCGCGGTTCTCAGACGGGGCTGGCAGCGTGGGAAGGTCCCGGCCAGCCTCGGGGGGGCTGGGAAGAGAAGCCTGCCCAGATCTTCTCTCCGCCACACCCTGGGCGCCAGCCCCAGATAAACTCCCTCTACCCGAGAGGCAGATTCCATCTCTGGAGACCTCAGTTTGGAAGAACCCCTAATTGATTTCTGGTGGGGAGAGGGGAGCCCGGTGTCCCCCTCGAGTTATATTGAAGTGTACCAGTCGGGTTTCTAAGGGAGCCGACCTGAGTGGGAGGGAGGAGAAATTGTGGGCTGACCGACCCTCCCCCCCGAGGAGTTCACTACCAGCAGTCCGGAGAGTTAGGACACCTGCTGGGCAGGGCGGGGCATGACACAACTTTGATGACTCAACTGAAAGTCCAGGTTTGTAGAAGACACGAATCAGCCCTGTCCTGAGTTCACAGAG
>NW_007740919.1:27452-27714 GCF_000696425.1 Galeopterus variegatus | reverse complement strand
GAGGCCATATTGATTCTGAAATATGCACCACTAATTGCTGAGAGCCTAATGCTAAGAAGAAAATAAAAGAGAAAAGCTTTCCTGTCAATATTTGTTACTAACCTTGACAAATAAACATTTTAAGTGATGGTGACTTTTTCCTCTTTTAAAGCTTTAATTACTGGCTTGCACACAGTGCAATCATTTTGTTCTTGTTTGTGGTTAATAGTCTGTAATCCATTTTAATTACATTCTTTGCTTATCAAGATTAGACTCCCGAACA
>NW_007740919.1:21474-22329 GCF_000696425.1 Galeopterus variegatus | reverse complement strand
ACCTCTTTTCCTTATAAATTACCCAGTCTCAGGTATTTCTGTAATAGCAACACAAAACAGACTAAAACAGTGGTTGGGTTTCCAGGATAAGTATCCTGAGAGAGAGAGAATTAAAGAGACAGAGTGTGCCCTGGGAAGCTCATTCACCTTATCCCAGTCCCAGCTCTGCAGCCCAGCCAGACGTTTGCTGCAGACCCATGGACAGAATTTCCAGGTCCCCTCAGAAGCAGAGCGTCTGAAGCCGGGTTCAGTGTGGGGACCATGAGGTATCCCTGACCATGCTATAGAGGTCCTCAGAGCCATAATACCTGAATCGTAATCCAGGTGCTCTTTCTCAACTTCGTGACTTTGGAAAATTCAATTTCCCTTGGTCCTTGTTTCCTCATCTGTAAAACGGGTGATAATCATAGCGCCTTTCTTGTCATGAGCATTAAAGGAGTTAAGGGTATAAAAACATTTTGGAAATGGCAAAGTACTACACAAATGTTGGCTATTAGTCATTTAAAATAATAATATAAATAATGAATTACATATAATTAAGTGGTAAAAAAAAGTATTACAGTGTGATTGTTCCCAGACTTCTTTTTTTCTACCTGCCTATTAAACTCCACATGTGCTCACTCGCTGCCTAAGAAGGAAGTAGTATTTCCTGTTAGGAGAGACGCCATACTGATTCCATAATGTGGGATGGAAAGAGATACTGAGGAGAGAGAGAGAAAACCCCTACAGGAGTACTGGGGATATGGAGAGAGAGAAGTTTACCAAGTGTTCTGATAGGTTAAGATTGCACTCAACCTTTGATGTTCTCTAAGAGATGCAAAAATAGTTACATTTTAATTACTATGAAGGCAACAC
>NW_007740919.1:18863-19570 GCF_000696425.1 Galeopterus variegatus | reverse complement strand
CCTTCTCTGCGACTCTCTATAGCATTTACAATTAGTCATTTATATCTGGATAGGACTTTGCCAGCTTAATAGAGATTTCCAAATAACTCATCTCATTTGATTGCAGCCTAGTGAGGCATGTGTCTTACACATGAGGAAACCGGGCTGGGTGAGGAGACGGGGGATGTTAAACAATGTGGCAGAGATCACCACTTATGCACTTTCCTCTTCTATGATGATAGATATTTTGAGCTGGGAACATGACTACACAGCTGAAGACTCATTTCTCAGACTCCTTTGCAGTCAGGCATGGCCGTGGGACTGAGTTCCAACCGATGGGGTGTGGATGGAAGTGATGGGTGCACCTTCTGAGCCCAGCCCTTACAGGAGGGGCTGGCCCTCTTTCCCCCTCTCTGGGGGCTGGATTGTGCACAGAAGAGGAGCCAGAGCACGTGTTTTGGGCCAACAGACGAAAGCCCCATTTAAGGACAGCAAAGCAACAAGACAGAAGGAGCCTGGGTCCCAATGATTGTGGGGTCACCATACCAGCCCCAGTGTCTCTCTGAACTTTATTGTTTAAGCTGTTACTATTGTGGCCCTCTTTGTTATAGCAGCTAAACTGATATCTTAACTATTACAAATAATGAGTCCAAGGTTATAGGGCAGTTCATGGTAAAGCAAGCATAACTCTAGAATCCAGGATCTTTCCGATAGATGATGGCATGCCT
>NW_007740919.1:15623-15981 GCF_000696425.1 Galeopterus variegatus | reverse complement strand
GTGAGCGCTGTGAGCGCACCGGTCATCCCTATATAGGATCCGAACCCGCGGGGGGAGCGCTACTGCGCTCCCAGTGCCGCACCCTCCTGAGTGCGCCACGGGCTCTGCCCAGACCAAGGATTTAAATTGGAGGGAGGAAAGAGGTGAGGAGTTTTCTTTGTTGACTCAGGGGGAGGGATCTGGGTGCCATCTTCTGATCCCAAGCCCAGGGCTTTGAAATGTTGGGGTCTAGAGGATTTAACACCTGAGAGATCTTACATAGACCTGGGTGGAGGATGTGGGGTATTAGCCCATCCCGGGAGTCCCGAACAGGAGCAAAGGCTGATTAATGCTCTGATGGGGCTTCAGGACAAGGCCG
>NW_007740919.1:12682-13574 GCF_000696425.1 Galeopterus variegatus | reverse complement strand
TGGAAATAAGGAAATCAAGAGTCTCAAGCAAAGAGGTCAGGCCCCATGGGGACTGGAACAAAATTGGGGAATTGAAAAGTCATTCAAAAGACAATACAGCTCTTTGGCAATGATTGATTAGATATGACACCAAAAGCTCAGGCAACAAAAGAAAAAATAGATAAAATGAACTACATCAGAATTAAAAACTGTGCATCAAAGGACACAATCAACAGAGTGAAAAGGCCATCCACACAATGAGAGAAAATATCTGCAAACCATATATCTGGTAAAAGATTAATATCCAGAGTATATAAAGAACTTGTATAATTCAACAAACAACATAAAAACAAACAACCTAATTTTAAAATGGGCAAAGGACTTGAATAGACATTTCTCCAAAGGAGATCGACAAATGGCCAATAAGCACATGAATGAGTACCCTTTCACAATCCAATCAGCCCAGGTCAGTGTGGCACTATCATATGGTAGACAGAATAGCTAAGAAATGCACCATGACAGAAATGGCTGGTTGCTTGACAAAGGTGCCATGACAGTTCATTGGGGGAAAGAATAATCTTTTTAAAAAACAATGCTGAGACAACTGAATATCCACATGCAAAAGAATGAAGTTGGACCCCTACCTCACATCTTATGCAAAAATTAACTCAAAGTGCACAGTTAACCTAATTATAAGTGCTAAAACTATTAAACTTTTACATGAAAACAAAGATACAAATATTTGTGACCTTGGATAAGACAACGTTTTCTTAGACATCAAAATCACAAGAAACAAAATAAAAAATAGATCAATTGGACATCACCAAAATTAAAAACATTTATGTTTCAAAGGATATCAAGAAAGTGAAAACATACCTTATGGAATGAGAGAAAATATTTGTATATCATATAT
>NW_007740919.1:12335-12595 GCF_000696425.1 Galeopterus variegatus | reverse complement strand
GTGTCTACACAAAACCTTGTGCACAAACACTCATAGCAGCATTATTCACAATAGCCCCGAAGTGGTATTAGCCCAAGTGTCCATCAGCTGAAATGAGTAAACAAACGTCGCATATCCACATAATGGAACATTATTGGGCAACACAAGGGAATGAAATACTTGCTAATAATACAAGCTACAGCACGGATGAACTTTGAACAGATCGTGCTAAGTGAAAGAAGCCATTCACAAAAGACCACGTACTGTATGAGTCCATGTAT
>NW_007740919.1:7281-11925 GCF_000696425.1 Galeopterus variegatus | reverse complement strand
TCAGCTGAAATGAATAAACAAATGTGGCATATCCACATAATGGAATATTATTGGGCAATACAAGGGAATGAAATACTTGCTAATACAAGCTACAGCACTGATGAACTTTGAAGAGATCCTGCTAAGTGAAAGAAGCCATTCACAAAAGACTGCATATTGTATGATTCCATGTATATGAAATGTCCAGAACAGGAAACTCCGTAGAGACAGAAAATAGGTTAGTGGTTGCCTAGGGCTGGAGGGGATGGGGTGGAGGGGAATAGTTAGGGATGCACAGGGTTTCTTTTTGGGATAAGGAAAAATGTTATAAAGTTGATTGGGTAATGGATGCACAATTATGTGAACACACTACAAGTCATTGAATTGTAAACTTTAAATGGATGAATTGTATGGTACATGAATTGTATCTCAATAAAACTGTTTCTAGAAATGGCTAGTTACTACATAATATCCTGTTCTTCCCTAGCATTCATTTGATGCGAGGCACTCCGCTAAACTACGAAGTGTGGCCGTGTCACTATTTCTGACTGATAAAATGTAAGGAGATGGTTTCTGTGGGACTTCCCAAAAGGCTGCTTAAAGGGAATGGACTCAGGAGACTTGCACTTTTGTCCTCTTTTATTTTCTCTGGCGTGGAACTCAAACCTGATGGCCGGCACCTATTTGGGGCCATAAATTGACCTAGAGGAGGGAAATCACATGCTGAGAAAGGTAGAAGGAAAATTAGGAGCTCAGGGTCCCACGGAAGCCACACCATATCAGTCCTGGATTCCTCACCCCTAAACTTGTTTTATGTGAGTGAGAAACAAACTTCTTGTTTAATTTCCCATTATTGTTGGTTTTCATCTTTTGTGGAACAGATCCCAATTTAACTGGCAGCCTAATCCTAATTCACCCAAGGTTGCTAGAGCCGATAACCAAAGCCTTTCGTCTTTCTCTTCTAACATGTTTGCATTCTGTGGATTGAATGACTTGAGGCTCGGAGGTGAGGAAATCATTTCGTGAGTTCAGAAGACAAGATTGTCTGAAATAAAAAGCTCCTGTGGGAGAAAATTGGGAGATGATAGGAGAGGGGCAGGGTAGGAACAGATGGTAGAGGCTAAGAAGTTGAGGAGATTATACTGTATTTTTTTATGCTGCAGGGAAAAAGCCATGGAATACCAAGACGAAAGGAACGTTTGAGAAAGATGAATCTGTACACATGTTACACTAAGCAATTAGATTAAACTCAAGCTAAATTTGCCCAGTGGGAGGAGAGAGAACAAATATAGTAATAATGAGCCTAGACATTAACTGTTCCAACCACGTAGATGAAGTCACAACAAACGGTCCTCGAATCAACTCTCAGAGAATCTTTAAAGAAGCCATTAAGAATAAAACACATTTATTTACACAAATATGGTGAGAAGGGGTTTTTCATTAAACAAAATGCTCCTTGCTTTCAGCCCATCACCATCCCCACCTCGTGTGATGTCCTGGAATACATCCATCACACACAGGCTTCTGGGTGACTCTTTGCAGGTCTCAGAAGTACATGTTGCCATCAGAAATTGACCTGTGTGGACTGGTTATTTACAAGTAAAGCTGATTTTTTTCTATTATCACTTTTTTCTCAGGGGTTTCAAAACCCATCTCTTATTAGTGGGTCAGGTTCTTATAACTTTTCTGTGAAGTGGGTGGAATTACAGGATATTCCCATTTCTCAAAGGCTGAAACTGAGGTGTGGAACTCAACTGATGTCTGGGCATGTTCTAGAACAGGATCTAGGTCTCCTGAGCCTCTGCCTATGATCATTGCCAGACAACGGCTCCTTAGGCTGCAACAATTCACCTCCACCCTCAGTGGTGGGTACCCACCTTCCACAGGGCTCAATTTGGCTCTTGTCTCCTTATCCCTTCGGGTTGGGTCTTCATTCCTCCTCTTTACTGCTTGTAATGTTGCTTGTCCTCTTCCTCGAGGCCTTCTGAAGAGTTAAAGAGCCATCAAGAAGAGTATTAGATTACCCAAAATATTGAATTTATGTATTTTAGCATGAACTCTGGCATCAGGCCACTCTGACAAGTCAGTGGGGACTCCCTGTGCCTCAGTTTCTTTACTTAAAGAATGGTGCTGCCTACACCATAACTACAGCATAGGATGTTGTGATGACTGAGAACGTACACGTGTAAGCAGGTAGCACAGCACGAGGCAAGGGAAGTGTTCAATAAATATTAGCTAAGAGAGAGGAAAGGGAACATACAAGCCCTCCTCCAATATTTAAATGGCTACAGAAGAAGGCGACACAGAGTCTGTGTGCCAGAACTAAAACCAAATGAGCAAATTTGTCCTCCACATAAAGAACATTCTAACCACTGGAGATGGCTCACGATGGAATCAGCCAACCAGAGAGAGCAAGCGACCCACCTCTTGAGACATTCAAGCTGAGATCTCAGTGACCTCTTAGTTTACAGCCAGGACTCCAGCCTCAAATGGGGAAATGAGCCAGTAACATCCAAGGGTCTCCTAAAACCAGAAACTTCATAAAACACAATATAGACATGATAAATGACCAAGAACCGAATGTTCTTTAAGATTTTTAGAACTGCAGAAGGCGACAATCAAATAAGGGCCAGTTACAATTGAAAACAAGCTTCCCAAGGCTTTTCCTCCCTCTTCCAGTTTAGAGAGTCCATTAAATACCCTAGGCAGGGAGAGGGTCACCCTTAGAAAGGGGAGAGAATTCAAATGAGGAAGCAGTTCTCTTTGAAGCTTCCAAAAGGTCTGAAATGAGAAAGAACCAAGCTGTCATTGCCTTGGATTAGACTTTCCAGCTGCTGGGCCAGCGCTAGCCAAGCTGCTGGAGAAGGCAGGGCAGGGAGGCAGGCCTGGTGGAGGCTGTGGGTGGTGGGAGGCCGGCCCTGGGCCTCCCTTGCTCATCAACTCCTGTCAAGGAGCCCCAGCCATTTCCATCTTCCGGAAGCAGCAAGAGTCGCTTCAGGTGAGCGAGGCCTCTGCGTCTGGTGGCACAGCAGTCTGTCTTGCTGGTTCCCAGCTCTGAGCATGGGGACACTGAGCCAGCTTCCCACACGCTCAGACCATCACTTCTGACAGCTCCGGCCTGACCCTCATAACCGGCCATACCATCAGAGCAAGAGAGGCTTCCCAGGAGGAAAAAGTGGAGGCACGGGACCTACCAGGGGGACCTGCTTTGAAATGTTGTCAATTCTGGTGTCTGTGGAGGATATTGATCGTCTTGGTGGGGCTGGCGCTTCTGTCTCAGGGGAAAGGTGCTCCCCCATTTCACTGTGGCCAATCACAGCATCTTCTTCATCTTCCTGGTCACATGACTGGGGCCAGCCAATCACAGACCTTCATCCTCTTGCCTCCAGTGATTGAAGAGAGCATGTGACCCACACAGGACCAATCAGAGCCTTCCATGGGTGCTCTGATGATATGAACCCTGAGAGAGAGACATGCTTGTTTTCTGGGGTGGTGGACCCTTAGGGTCTTATAAGACTGGTGCTGCTGAGAACGATCTTTCCCACCAGAGAAAAGAACCTCTGAGAAGGAAGGCAGACTGAGAGTTGGAAAGAGAACCACTGTTAAAGCAGCCGAATCCAGCTATGACTGCAAACGGTTCAGTTCTTGAACCGAAAACAATTAATTAGATTTCTGTCACTTGCAGCCACAACAGTCCTGACTAATACAAAGTGCAGACAAAACAGGGTGTCAAGCCACATCTGTCCAAGAACTCGATAAGTCTTCTTCATCATGCTGTTGGAAGGGAAAGTCGGGTCAACTCAGGGCTGAGGAAACATTTGGTGAAAGGGAAATTAACACCAAAAGCTGCTTGGTTTTCTCTCCATGTCATTCCTCCCAGCTACCTAAAATCAGAGTGACAGCAAAAAATCAGATTCTAGCCCATGTTGGGTGCAAACGAGGTCTCTGGCATCTTACAACTGAGCTAATTTTGAAACCATAGACTCTCTATTCCTAAAATAAAAAGCCCCCCACACTTGTGTCAATCATGAAGCCAATTAAGAAGGCTCGAAGTGACAAACCACCGGATTGTCAAGGTATATTAAAGACACAGAAGAAGCTTCTGATGGTTGCGATAATTATACTGTCATCTTGCCACATGGCCTGATCTGCTTGTCAGAGAGAGGGATGTGGAGGAGCCCAGGATTATTTTAACAGGTGGTTTAGGGAGCAAACTCCCCTGAACTCTCACCTGCTTGGCCCGGTGCAGGAATTAGTATGCCAGAAGTAGGAGACTGGGGGTGTGTGTGGGGGTGTGTGCATTCCTGACGTCTAAAAATGGCCAAGGGGAACTTTTATCAAGCAGCCCCATCTGTTTGCAAACCACAGGTGCCTTCCACAACTTATCTGCCCCAAGGGACTTTATCTGAGACAGAGTTTATTTGCCAAGCAATTTACTTCCTTCCNCACTAGAGGAAAAGTCACTCTTGGGTGATTAGTCTGGAAGGACTTGCTGGAGGAGAAATGACTGGAGCTGGTTAAAAAAAGATGGAGAGGTCTGATTCAGAAAGAAAGAGGGGAGAAAAGGTCATGTTCCAAGCATCTGTTTTATGTCAGGCAATTTTGAGGTTGTATATATGTGATCAGATGTTAGAATAATACTTTTCCAGCATCAGTCTCAACAGA
>NW_007740919.1:4864-5610 GCF_000696425.1 Galeopterus variegatus | reverse complement strand
CAATGAGAGAAAATATCTGCAAACCATATATCTGGTAAGAGATTAATATCCAGAGTATATAAAGAACTTCTACAATTCAACAAACAACATAAAAACAAACAACCTAATTTTAAAATGGGCAAAGGATTTGAATAGACATTTCTCCAAAGGAGATCTACAAATGGCCAATAAGCACATGAGTGAGTTCCCTTTCACAATCCAATCAGCCCAGGTCAGGGTAGCACTATCACATGGTAGACAGAATAGCTAAGANCATGACAGAAATGGCTGGTTGCTTGACAAAAGTGCAGTGACAGTTCATTGGGGGAAAGAATAATCTTTCTAAAAAACAGCGCTGAGACAACTGAATATGCACATGCAAAAGAATGAAGTTGGACCCCTACCTCACATCTTATGCAAAAATTAACTCAAAATGCACAGTAAACCTAATTATAAGTGCTAAAACTATTAAACTTTTACAAGAAAACAAAGATACAAATATTTGTGACCTTGGATAAGACAATGTTTTCTTAGATGTGACATCAAAATCACAAGAAACAAAATAAAAATTAGATCAATTGGACATCACCAAAATTAAAAACATTTATGTTTCAAAGGATATCAAGAAAGTGAAAACACACCTTATGGAATGAGAGAAAATATTTGAATATCATCTATCTGTTAAGGGACTTGTATCCAAAAGATTTGAATAGATATTTCTCCAAAAAAGATATACAAATTACCAATAAGCAGAGGCTGAGCATCAT
>NW_007740919.1:2274-2971 GCF_000696425.1 Galeopterus variegatus | reverse complement strand
GTTTAATTTCCTGTTATTGTTGGTTTTCATCTTTTGTGGAACAGATCCTAATTTAACTGACGGCCTAATCCTAATTCACCCAAGGTTGCTAGAGCCGATAACCAAAGCCTTTCCTCTTTCTCTTCTAACATGTTTGCATTCTGTGGATTGAATGACTTAAGGCTCGGAGGTGAGGAGATCATTTCGCGAGTTCAGAAGACAAGATGGCCTGAAATAAAAAGCTCCTATGGGAGAGAATTGGGAGATGATATGAGAGGGGCAGGGTAGGAACAGACTGTAGAGGCTAAGAAGTTGAGGAGATTATACTGTAGTTTTTTATGCTGCAGGTAAAAAGCCACGGAATACCAAGATGAAAGGAATGTTTGAGAAAGACGAATCAGTACACACGTTACACTAAGNAGTTAGATTAAACTTAAGCTAAATTTGCCCAGTGGGAGGAGAGAGAACATATATAGTAATGAGCCTAGACGTTAACTGTTCCAACCACGTAGATGAAGTCACAACAAACGGTCCTCGAATCAACTCTCAGACAATCTTTAAAGAAGCCAGTAAGAATAAAACACATTTATTTACACAACTATGGTGAGAAGGGGTTTTTCATTAAACAAAATGCTCCTTGCTTTCAGCCCATCACCGTCCCCACCTCCTGTGATGTCCTGGAACACATCCATCACACACAGGCTTCTGGGTGACTCTT
>NW_007740919.1:0-260 GCF_000696425.1 Galeopterus variegatus | reverse complement strand
ACCCTTAGAAAGGGGAGAGAATTCAAATGAAGAAGCAGTTCTCTTTGAAGCCTCCAAAAGGTCTGAAATGAGAAAGAATCAAGCTGTCACTGCCTTAGATTAGACTTCCCAGCTGAGGCTGGGCCAGCACTAGCCAAGCTGCTGGGGAAGACAGGGCAGGGAGGCAGGCCTGGTGGAGGCTGTGGGTTGGTGGGAGGCCGGCCCTGGGGCTGCCTCTCCTCCCTTGCTCATCAACTCCTGTCAAGGAGCCCCAGCAATTT
>NW_007740918.1:27361-27719 GCF_000696425.1 Galeopterus variegatus | reverse complement strand
AGTGATGTTGAGCATTTTTTTCATGTGTCTGTGGCCATTCATAAGCCTTCTTTGAGAAATGTCTATTCAGCTCCTTTGCCAATTTTTTAATTCGTTAATTGTTTGTTTGCTGTTCTTTTGAGTTTCTGGAATATTCTGGATATTAATCATTTGTCAGATGTATATTTTACAAATATCAGATGTATACTTTACAAATATTTTCTCCCACTCTGTTGGTTGTCTTTTCACTCTTTTGTTTCTTTTGCTGTGCAGAAGCTTTTTAGTTTGATATGATCACATTTGTTTATTTTTCCTTTTGTTGCCTGTGCTTTTGGGGTCATTTCTATGAAGTCTGTACCCAATCCTACTTCCTGGAGTG
>NW_007740918.1:24431-25862 GCF_000696425.1 Galeopterus variegatus | reverse complement strand
TTAAAAAATATATAGCAAGCTAAGACTTGTGAAAAGAAAGCTGAAGCAGCTATGTTAACCTTAGACAAAGCAGACACCAGACCAAAAAAATTGTCAGGGGTAGATAGGGGCATCACATAATGACAAACATGTCAAATCTCCAAGAACTCTTAATTCTTAATGTGTAAGTACCTTACATCAGAGCACAAAAATAATGACTGTCTAAAGTTGTGCTATCTCACATGGTAACCACTAGCAGCACATTGCTAAATAAATGTAAGAATTAATGAAAATTAAAGACAGTTTCTCAGTTACATTAGTTGCATTTCACATGCTCAATAGCCATAGGTGCCTAAATGCCACCCTATTGGACAGCACAAACATAGACATTTTCATTATCTTAGAGAAATATTTTGGTGTGCTCTGGTCTAAATGATTACCACTCACAGTGATACAGACAACAAGAATCCTCACCAACTATCAGTCCAGAAGGCTGTGTGGCCTTGGCTGGAGCAACTCCTCTGGTTCTCAGAGCTGCTTTGGAAGGATTGTGGGGATTTAAAGAATGAGGATGGGCAGACAGATCTAGATCTTAGTCTTCTGCTTCTCAGCTCACCCCTGCCATTATGCCTTGCAGGTTTTCATGTAGTCCCCTCTCCCCTGCTTTTTCAAAACAACTTCTTTGGCATCTTACATAAATCACAGAAACCAGTATTTTATTATCTTATGACCAACATCTGTTCTGGATAACTGAATGCTTATTATTTTTTCCTTAATTAAGAAGTCAATTTACTGAAGAGAATGACCATTTGTGTTTCCTACAGAATCTGGCTTGGCAATGGATGTAATAGGATCAGATTCATAAATGTGGGTGAAAAGATTCACAGTCAAAACTCATAGGGAACCAAAACTGCAAATCCTATAAGTTGCTATGTCAAAAAGCAGCCATTAGATGGCAAAGAAACACCACAATAAACATATGATTAAAAACAAAACAAACAAAAAAAACTGAGAAAAAAAAAACACCTGATGTTAAAAATACTGAGAAAGTAAGAGTGATACTGTCCCTGTCCAACAGGGAGCCCCTAAAGCTTGAATGAGTTCTATTGTATGACCTGGAACACCTGAAGAAGCTCCAGGGAATGGACACCACAGAGCCCTCTCTCTCTTTTTCTCTTTCTCTCTCTCTTTGTCCCTCTCACCCCTCACACTCAAGAACACACAATGTGAAAAACAAGTGAAAGACTATGTGAAGACATGGTGAGAAGGTGGCTCTTGGAAAAACAAAAAGAGGATCCTCAGCAGAAAGCCAATCCAGCTGGACCTTAATGTTGAACTTTTCAACCTCTAGAACTGTGAAAAAAAATTTTTTTCTCTTGTTTAAGCCACCTAGCCTATGGTATTTAGGTGAAATAGTCTGAGCAGACTAATGAACCATGCTGACCATCTCTG
>NW_007740918.1:14780-23887 GCF_000696425.1 Galeopterus variegatus | reverse complement strand
TTAACAATGTTCATATTTTTTGTCCACTTAGATGCCAGAGGGGATGTATGGTGGGCCCCATAACCAGCCTCCACACTGTGTTCCCGGAAAGAGACTCACATCACCTGCAGGGAACCAGAATATTAGCAGTGTCTTAGCCTGGCACCAACAGTACCCAGCCTGGTTCTGAGCCCCTGCTGGCTCATGCTGCCTCGAGGACACAAAGCCTTCCTGGGTCAAGGGCGGGGGTCTGGGATAAATGTCATCTGGTCATCAGAAGCCGAACTGCCTTTTAGGGCATGTGCACCTTCTCCTGTCACCATTCCTGCACAAACCTCCCCCAGCTGCTGCCCCTGCCTGGAGGCTGCTGAGGGTCTGGTGTCTTTTCAGGGGAGAAGGCTGGAGACAGCTCTGCAGTCACACCCCTCCTGTCACCTCACTCCTCTCCCCTCACTGCCCTCCCTTCACTCCCCTCCCCTCACTCCCCTCCCTCCTTCTCCATGGACACCTCCAGGGCATCTCCTCTGCATCACTGATGGAGTGTGTCAGGGCGTTTGTGCCCCTCCTGCTCTGAGGTCATGATGCCAATTCATGCTACTTCAAACTTGGCTGCCACTTCTGCAGAGCTGCCACATTTTTTCTCTCACACGTCCTGCCTGTTGCTGCCCCCACAGTTCTGACTCCACGCCTTTGATCCTTGTGGAAGGGTGACTGCTGGCAAGTTGTGATTACTGGAGACCAGAGAGTAAATTAACAGATATTCGGAAGCTGGAACAAGGACAGACACAGACAGTGTGAACAGTTTCGCAGCCTTGTGAGCCATGACAACTGGACCAAGACCCCACATTGCTACCAGTCAGAACTGTCTGCCACCGGGCCATCAGGTAGTTTGTCCTGTGACTATGCAGCTACGGAGCCATGTGTGCTGCTCTGTGTGATGGAGCCACCAAGGGATGAATTGCCCACGCTGAGCTGTGGACACAAACGTCTCTCCATTCAATCCTAGACCCAATTCCTGTCTCTTTTACACCTGCTGCTTTGTGTCCCCAGATGCCTCTCGGGTCACTCAGCATTCCCAGCAATGGACAAGTCACTACTGGCCCCAGCAGGGACATGGAGATGGGTCCTGGGCTTCATGACACTCAGGCTCTATAGTGGGGAGAGAGCCATGAGATTGGTGACCATTGCTGCTTTTAAATGTCCATGCTTAATTTATCAGAATTAAAATATTATATAAGTAATTAAAGTTTTATCTATTTATATATAAATTACATATTAAATTAATTTATTATATATAGTATATATGTAACATATAAATATAATTTATACCTAAAATATTATATATTTTATATATCTCTGTCAGTCTATCCATCCATCTATCTATGGAATATAGTCTTTTTCTTTCTAACCAGAACAAAATCTGGCTGAGTAAAGTCTCTGGAGTGGGAACATTTGCTGATCCTCTGTCTGTGGCTCCAGCAGGATCTCAGCCACTCAAGACCAGTGAGAACAGAGCTGAGAACTGCCGGCCCCACAGAGTCCAGGCCCAGCTCTAAGGTTCTGCTCTCTCAGACTGTCACCTGGGCTGCTGGGAGCTCGGCCTGGTTCAGGGCCATAGGTGTTGGGAAGTTTCCTTCACTAAATCTGCTGCTTGGCAGCCCCATAGGCAGGGCCTCTCATTCCTCCCAGGTCCTCAGCCCCATCACTCTGGACAGAAGCTGCTTCCTCCACAGCCCAGGGCCAGAGCCGGCAGCTCTAGGGCAGTGCAAGCCAGACCTTATCCTGGACTGAGGACCCCATTCCAAAGCTCTCCCCCATTTATTCCAGTACTTGGAAGCCTGACGTGGTCCTAAACTCACAGTCCACATTTCCATAAGTGGTACTTCTGAGATTGTTACCAGGACAATTAGATATTTGACTCCAGCATCATCCTCAGGGCCTGGCAGTTCCAAGCCCAACCCCTACAGCCACCCCCTCCCCTGTGCTACACAATGAAGCCCTTGGGACCTCTCTTTCTCATTCAATTTAACTTATAAGCATAGCAAAAATTAAAATGTGCCAAAGCTCTCAACATCTACCCAGCAGCAGTTCCCCTCTACTTACGGTTCACAAGGCACCAGCTCTGTCATGCTGTCTATGGTAGGGACAGTTGAGCCTCTTGCCCAGGGCAGGAGCAGATATTAGGGGACATATGTGATCAGCTCATAAATATGTAAGAGGAGTGAGGGGGGGACAGGGTTTCTGTGAAGAATAAAAAGAAGGAAGATGAAGGGTGTCCCCTGTATTTCTTACTGGACCAGCTTTTGGAGGATTTGATGCCTAGAGCCATTGCGACCTTCTTGAGACTATGAGGCATGAAGACCAGCATTGAAAAGCCAATGAGGTGAAGGTGTGGAAGAAGAAAGAAAGAATCTGGGTCGAATTTTCTATGACTGAGCAGGTGCATCAACCCTAAACGTTCCAACTTTCTAACTCCTTGATATTGCTTAAGCCATTGCTATAGTTTCTTTAGTTTCTTTTCCTTGCTTGAGAAGTTATTCTAACTTATCCACAAAAGACATTTAAGAGCCTGGCCGGACCTTAGATGTGCTCTTTAGAACAGGATAGACAGTATTGTGCACACACATATGTGTGTATGTGTGTGTGTGTGTGTGTGAGAGAGAGTGTTTGTACAATCTAAAGCATTTATGGGAAATAAAAACTCATAATAAGTGATGTACTCCCCTGGCATCTTGGTCATGTTATGCTCATGTTGAGACAAACACAAACAATTTTGAAGAGATTATAAATTTCACATTTTTCTTCTTGTAATTTTCCTTTTTATATCCTAAGCAACAACCTCTTCCTTTCCTTAACACATAGCTACTTTCTCTAAGTCCTGGTACACAAAAGGGACATTAAAATAGAATTGCAGTCAAGAAAGAGACAAGGACAGCTGGAGAAGACATGGAATCTGGGGATTATAGGAAGTCTCCCCACACCAAAATTGTGTTTTCAGTTTTCCCCTCCAGTCTCTGCTCTTTTGGATGGGGAAGACGAAGCCGACAGATCAAGCCAAGTTTCTGTCAGAGTTTGCATTTTGAAGGTTTAGAAAGAAAAGCTTCCAGGCAGTTAGTGCCAGATTCTGGGGTAGGATAGCAGAAAGGTGGATCTGAATTCCCAGCATGCAGGAGTCAGAGGGAATCCTAAGAAACGCTATGGGTGTGGGGAGAAAGAACTTAGAACTCTGACATATATATAGCCTCAGCCTAGGGTCTGAGGGTTGTGTCACTTATTCAAGGAACAAGGAGTAAAGGAAGAAGCTGGGTGATTTTCGAGAAAGTGAAGGCCATAGTCCAGGTGAAAGATGATGAGGTTTTGCACTATGGTGGGACGTTGCAGATAGAGATGGATAAGAGCAGTCAGATTGGAAAACAGTTTGAAAACATTGTGGGTCTGGGATTATTGACTTTTCTGCATGTTACAAGGTGCCTGATGCAATGTGTTGAGCGTGCAGCATTTATAAGCACTTCTGATATGTGTGTGTGTGTGTCTCTGTGTGTGTGTGTGTGTGTGTACATACTTTTTTTAATTGAGATTTTTTTCCTCTGCTTGCTGGAGCTCAGGAAGGAGACTCCGTGTTTCCTCTTAGGCTTCCTTTGAGTAACCAAGGCGTCACTTCTACTGCTCATTTCTTTTCCTGCTTGTCTCTTTCTTCTGAATGGAGGTGGCCCATGTGTTCCACTACTGAGTCTCAACCCCTCCTACCCAAAGGCCTACGTCTAGTGTTTTCTCTTTTGCCTTTATCCTATTTTCTTGTTTTATTGTCATTGTCTTTGCATTAAAATAAAATATCATCTTTTTTCTCTGAATCCTAGCTATGAAGAATGCCATATTAATCATACTGAATTTCTTTGGAATGTTTGGTAAACTTACAAAATAGTGTTAAGAGGCACAGCCACATGTTCAGGAAACTGTGTGTGGAGTCACACTACCGTCAGCACAGGAGCCAGTGCCACTCACTGAATCTTTCCAGCCAGCTGGCGTGTAGAATTTCTCTGTGTTGTCATACTGCTCTCCCTCTGCTGTATGTCAGATTTCTGATTAGAATCCTGGCTTAATATCTGCATAGCCTTGGACATGCCTCATCACCTCTCTCTGACCTTAGTACCTCCGACTGGAAGATGGGAGTAAAACATATTTCCTTTGTAAAAACTTAGTTCAATAATGGTGTATAATAGACATTCAATAAATATGAGTATTACACCCATTCTGACCTTTGTTATTGTAAGTTTATTAATCAAGATACTTATAGTAGATTTGTAAAATATTGCCCCACGTTCCTTTCATTGAGAGGTAGAGCCTTTATTCCCTTGTCTTGCATCTAGACTGATGCTTGGGATTTTCATTCAACAATAAAACATGTTGAAAACACGTTTGAAATCCAGGCCTCAAGAGACCTTGCAGCTCCCTCCTTCTCCCCTTAAAAAATGAGAAAGCTAATCTAGCCTACTGGAGGTTGAGAGGCCAAATGGAAGAAACTGAGGTGCCCAGCCACCAGCCAGCACCAATTTTCAGACACCTGAGCAGAACTTCTAGTGGCATAACAAGGGTTCAGGGGANGGCAAGTCCATTTGGCATAATCTGAACAGGGCCTCTATGAGACTCTAAAGAGAGAGTGGACGTGGGGTGGGAACATGGAGAGAGAGCTCCATGGCCTTCAGGGAGACAGGTTTAAGGCTGTTTGTCTCTCTGCCTTGTTGTTAGCCTTAGATTCTGAGCTTCAGTTTCCTAATAAGATATAGTCAAAATAACTCTACATATTACACTGCCATTTGCAGACCTCTTTTGAGCACATTATCTCTGTGTCAAAGGCTAAAGTTCCAGCTCATGATACACAGTGGGAAATGTGCTAATACCCTGACAACCCATCACCAGGAGGCAGGGGATCCGGGAAGGAAAGCTCATTTTGGAGTGTCCACAGAATCTGTTGCTTCTAAACCTAAGGTCAAGGGGAATGAGGTTCAACACATAGTTATCTGCCATGTCTGCTCAGGTATGGGGGGCCTACACCTCAAGGTGCTTTGAGGAGGTGGTGGAGGGGATTGGTGATGTGTCTGGTCCCACAGAAGCTGAAGCTGGGTTGAATGGAATATTGATGCTGCTCCATGTACAGGGCTCCTTTCTGCAGTCTGAAACTGAGGTCACCCCAAAGCCAGCCAGATGTCTGCAGAGTGGTCACTTAAATTTCTGTTCTTTCATAGATTGGGTGGGGAGACTTGTTCTGTTTTCTAATCTAAGCAGTTGCTGAGTTAACCACTGCAACTCCAGACAATCAGATGAACTAAGCAGAGGCAAGCCAGCATTTGTTTATATGGAGCCTTCTGAGACCCCACTGGCCTGTTAACCACTGTACTGTATTAGGAGGAGACACCCTGAGTCCCTACAACTTGTCCTGAGACATGTGCAAGAGGTAGGTTGAAAAGTGTGCAAGTAGGTTGAAAAGTGTGACACTCTAATATCCCACAGCAGTAAATGAGGCCAAACAAGAGGCACACAAAGAATTTAATTTTGTGTCTCCAGATCACAGAGACACTTGGATATTATATTCATAATGCAGGGACATCTTACATATCCTGAGCTAAGATGTGCTCAGAAAATTGGTTTACATACAAAATACAATTTTTTTACATGTAAAAATAACTCATGAACTTTTAAAAAATACAAATGAAATTGCAGGTGCTTTTATATTTTGAGCAATTTTGCCACAAAGACATCCCATGCATATTGTTCTGTCCAAAGTGAGTGGAAAGGGTAAAATGGAAGGCAAAAGTGGATCACATTCAAGTCAAGAACTCTCCATACCCTCCATGTGGGCTGAAGACTCAGGCCCTGAAGACATTTAGAGCTCCACTGAATAGAGGCAGCTCCTCCCCAGGGAGTTAACTGCTTTCTTAGGCTGTGTCCTTCCCTCTGCATGATAATGTGAGAAACAGCACGTCTTTAAGCAAACCCACAGCAAGTTCTTCTGTGTGTGCCCCTCTGAATCTGGACACAGTTGGTGCTGGGTACACTTAGGGAGAGAAACTGATGAGGGGAGGGGAGGGGTGTATGTCTACAAAGAGCTGGTACTGTGAAAGTTTAGAACTTTTAAAAAATACAAATGAAATTACAGGTGCTTTTATATTTTGAGCAATTTTGCCACAAAGATATCCCACACAAATTGTTCTGTCCAAAGTGAGTGGAAAGGGTAAAATGGAAGGCAAAAGTGGATCACATTCAAGTCAAGAACTCTCCATACCCTCCATGAGGGCTGAAGACTCAGGCCCTGAAGACGTTTAGAGCTCCACTGAATAGAGGCAGCTCCTCCCCAGAGAGTTAACTGCTTTCTTAGGCTGCGTCCTTCCCTCTTCATGTTAATGTCTGAAACAGCACGTCTTTAAGCAAACCCACAGCAAGTTCTTCTGTGTGTGCCCCTCTGAATCTGGACACAGTTGGTGCTGGGTACACTTAGGGAGAGAAACTGATGAGGGGAGGGGAGGGGTGTATGTCTACAAAGAGCTGGTACTGTGAAAGTTTAGTTGACTGAGTATGGTTAAAAAAATTCCAGTTTTTATTCCAGGGAGAAAGAAATGTTACCTTACTTAAGAAAAGGACATTCATGAATGTGGGTGAAAGGATTTACAGTCAAAACTCGTTTAAACCCCAAATTAAAAAACAGAAGCAAAAACAAAAGCCTTAAGATGCTATCTCAAAAGCTACCATTAGATGGCAAAGAAACACCACAATAAACAAACAAAAAATAATAAAAACAAAAAATAAAAGATGCCTTATATTAGAAATACTTGGAAGGAAGAGTGATACTGTTTTGTTATCAACAGGGAGCTCCTACAGCTTGAGTGGGTTCTCTGCCATGATCCGGGCAGGTGAGAGGAGCCATCAGTGTGCTGAGTTTTGGGGGAAACCCACTCTGTGCTCTGTGCTCTGAGGCTGGAAGCCCAGCCTTGCCCCTCCCCACAGTCTTGGCCAAACTCATCTGCTATGAATGGAACTGTGTCCCCCAAATCACATATTGAAGCCCTAATCCCTGACGTGATTGTATTTACTAATGGGGCTTTTGAGGAGGGAGGTAATTTAGGAAAAGTAAGTCATAAGTGTGGGACCCTTATCCAATAGGATTAGTATCCTTGTGAGAGTAGAGAACAAAGCAGTCTCTCTCTCTCTCTCTCTCTCTCTCTCTCTCTCTCTCTCTCTCTCTGTCCCTCTCTCTCTGGCTCTCTCTGGTGCTCTGACACCCTTCCTTTGAGGACACACAATGGAAAGGCCATGTAAAGACATGGTGAGAAGGTGGCTGACTACAGAGAAGGAATGCCTTTACAAGAAAGTGAACACTGCTGGATTTTGATCTTGGACTTTTCAGCTTCCAGAACTGCAAAAAAATAAATACTTGTTGTTTTTGTCACCCAGTCTACGGTATTTAGGTGTGGCAGTCCGAGCACGCTAATATATCACCCAAAAATTCTCTGAGCAAGATCCTGCTCAGGAGGCATCTCACGGACATTGAGACCAGCTTAGCTGCTCCTCCGCCTGCTGTTCTGACTCTCTGGTGAGGAAGGACTGAGTCTGCATCCTCAATATGTTTGCATTAAACACAAGTGCTTCCTTGAAGATGCGGTTCTCAGCTTGTTTTGCTTTCTGACCAGAATTGCACCAAAGTATTTGAGCTACTTTTTCAGTATTAAAGTTAAGAGACTTTCATGTTCATTGCCCACTTAGATGCCAGTGGTGACATTGCAGAGACTTTGTCTCTAGCCTCCCTCCTGTGTTTTAGGAGACAGGGTCACTGTCACCTGCAGGGCAACAGAGGATTAACAGTGTCGTATTCTGGAGCCAGAAGAATCAAGCCTGGTTCTGAGACCCTGCTGGCTCACGCTGCCCCTTGACATGATGCCTACCCGGGTCAGGAGTGGGAGTCTGGGACGGATGTCTTCTGGCCGTCAGCAGCCAAGCTGCCTTCAGGGGCATGTACAGATCCTCCTGTCACCACGTGGGCACAAATCCCACCCAGCTGTTTCTGCCTGGGAGCTTCTGAGGGTCTGGCATCTTCTCAGGGGAGCAGTCTGGGGTCAGCTCTGCTGTCGCACCCCTCCCCTCCTTCTTCCTCAATGGGCACCTCCAGGGCAACTTGTCTATGTCACAGATGAAGCATATCAGGGTGTTTGTACCCCTCTTGTTCTGAGTTCATGGTACCATTTCATCCTACTTCGCTCATGGTTGCCATGTCTGCAGAGGTGCCGCAATGTTTCTCTCAAATCTCCAGCCCATTGCTGACCCCACAGTATTGACTTCACTCCACAGATCCTTGTGGAAGGGTCACCACTGGCAAGTTGTAGTTTCTGGAGACCAGAGAGTAAAATAGCAAATATTGAGAATATTCAAATATTCACATGGTCAGACACAGCCCACTGTGAGCAGAGTCCCACAGTACCAGGGCTGTGGGTGCTGAGCAGTTTCCTTCCCTGAATCCCCTGCCAGGCAGTCCCAAGGGCAGGGCTTTGCTTCCTCCCAGATCCTCCGCCCCATCACTCAGGACAGCAGCGGCTTCCTCCACAGCCCAGGGCCAGAGCCAGCAGCTCTCGGGCAGTGCAAGACTCGCCTTAGCCCTGGGTCGAGGACCCTATTCCAAATCTCTCCCTCATTTATTTTGGTGCCTGAAGGCCTTTCCTGGCCTTACATTCATGGAATTTCCACATTTGATAAATCTACAGTATGATCAGGATAATTAGAAATGTGACTTCATCGTCATACACAGGACTTGTCTTGTTGCAACTCCTTCAGATAAAGACGGCTCTGGGATGTCTCCTACTCATCTAACTTAGAAGCATGGTGAGATTTAACTGTGGCAAAGCTCTTAGCACCTACACATCGCCACCCCTCTTCTTTTATTGCTTATAGGGCACCAGGTTTTCTGGCTGTGCAAGGCAAGGACACATGAGCCTCCCCCACTCCTGGGCACTACTAAGGTTTAGGGGCACAAGTGGCCAGCTCAGAAATGAGGTGTAACTGGGATGAGGGCTAGACAGGGCTTCCTGGAAGGATTTTGATCCCTTATAGAAAGATGGATAATGAAAATTTTTTTCCTCCATGTA
>NW_007740918.1:11483-13980 GCF_000696425.1 Galeopterus variegatus | reverse complement strand
ACCAACCCTAAATGCTTTACCTTTCAGAACTCTTGTTGCTGCTGTAGTTTCTTTCACTTGCTTCTAAAATTATTCTAACTTATCCAGAAAAGACACGTAAGGGGAAGAGTCCAGCTAGTCCTTAGACCAGCTCTTTAGGGGAGAACAAGTATTATCATGTGTGTGTGTGAATGTGTTTGTGGAGAGACTGAGTCATGAAGGGAATTAAACATAGTAAGCGATGTCCTCCCCTTGCATCTTGGCCATGCTATGTCCATGTCTACACAAGCACAAACCACTTTGAAGAGTTTTTAAATTCTACTCTCTTCCTGTCTTCTCTTTTTACATCCTAAGGACCAGGAATCCTCCTCCTCTCCTTAATACTTCCCTTTCCCAAGCTCTGATACACATAATGGACATCGAAGTAGAATTTTTTTCAAGAAAGAGACAAGGACAGTGGGAGAAGACATAGAACCTGGGCATTATGTGAAGCCTGTCCACACCAAGATGGTGTTTGCAGGTTTCCCCTCCACTGTCATTTTTTGAACAGGGATGATGCTGACTGATTGAGCCAAGCTCCTGCCAGAGGTGTGTTTGAGAGTTTACAAAGCAAAACTTCCAGACAATTAGGGCTGGATTTACAGGAAGGTGGATAGTTCAGGATTCACAGCAAGGAGGATTCAGAGAGAGTCCTGAAAAGGGTATGAGTGTGATGTTGGGGTGCAGAAAGCTGTTATTCCAAGATATGGTGCTTCAACATGCATCAAAAAGCAGCCTCAAAGTCTCTCTGATCCCAACCTCATTCTCTGTCACTCTCCAAGCACAGGATGAACCTGTTTCCTTATCTGTCTAAAGACTGGACCCGTAAAAGAAGACAATGAACTCTGGTCCTTTCTCTGAGTTTTCATTACCTTAACTCATATCACAGGAAGGAAGGCAGGAGTCTGTCATCACACCTGGACTAACTTTTGTCACAGACCATTGTCTTGTATTTTGAACCCATTCAGTATTTTAAGGAAAATCATTTACCAGTCATTTTCCACTCTGGGAGACAAACGGACATTGTCTCAGACCATAGTATGATCTCTAGGCCCACCGAACACCACGAAGAATCATTTGTTCCTACACACCCATCTCCCCTTTCCCTACGGAGATGGGTGTACAAGGTCTGTACCCCAGTGGAAAGTTAGGACATCACTAGTTTTTGATTCCCCCATGCTTTGCATCCTCCCAACATGTTAAATAATAAAATTTGTTGTGTGTTTTCTTCATATTGATGTTAATCTGTCAGTGAGTTTTGAATCCATGAACCTCTCAAAGAGGGTGGACCTGTCGTGGGGAACAGGGACAGAGTGCTCTGTGGTTGTTAGGGAGGTAGAAGACAAAATTAAGGCTGTTTGCACTCACCTCTGCCTCATTGTTAGACTTGGACTCTGTGGTTTGTTTTCTTAATAAGAGTTAAGTCAAAACAACATTTCATATTACACTGTAGTATGCATGGCACATTTGAGTACATGGTCTCTGCATTATGGCACAAAGTTCCAGCTCATGATCTGCAGTGCAAAATGTCCTTACAATGAAAAAACATCACTATAAGGCAGAAGACCAGGGCCAGGAAGTTCATCATGGGGTGTCCACGAAATCTGCTGCCTGTGGACCTAATGGTAAGGGGAGTGGATTTGGGACCTACACCCCCAGGATAAATAAGCAGAGTTTCCCTTGGAGAGGACTGGCATGTCTGATTCCCTGAACCAGAGTTCATGTCCAGCATTCTCCCAGGGCTGGCTGGCCCACTGCACATGCAGCTTCAAGAAGGTGGTGGAGGGGGTGGAGGTGCCTCTGGTCTCACAAAAGCCAAGACTGGACTGAGGGGAACAGAGGATGCTATTCCATTCACAGGGGTTCTTTCCAGATGCCGACATAAATGTCACCCTGGAACAAGCCAGATATCTGCAGAGTGGTCTCTTGTCCTTCTATTCTTACAGAGATTGGAAGGCTTGTAATGCTTATTGCTTTAACCAGATGTCAAATTAACCACTGATGAAAGCTCACAACATGCAATCAGATATCCCAGGACAGACAAGCCAATATGTGTCCATATGAAGAGTTCTGGGGCCTGGCTGGCCTGTGTCATGACTGTATTGAGTTAGGAGAACAGCTTTCTGAATCCCCACAACTTGTCCTGGAGGAGACAGCTGCAGAGGAAGGTGAGAAAGTGCCACCATCCTAACAGCCTCAGCAGAAGATGACACCACAGGAGTGGCACTTAGGCAAACATTTTATTTTTATGTGCCAGATCATAGAGACAATTGGATATTATATTCAGAATTTAGGCAGTTCTTATCTATCCTGAGCAAAGATATGTCCACAGAGTTGGTTTTCATACAAAACATTTCAAAGTGCTTCATGAACTTAACTAAGAAAAATAGGGAAAAAAATGATAATCATTTTTATATTTTGAACAATTTTCTCATCTCAGTCACTTCCCAAAAATATACTGTTCAAAGTGAACAGAAAA
>NW_007740918.1:8113-11473 GCF_000696425.1 Galeopterus variegatus | reverse complement strand
TTCATAGTGCCTCATCTGGTTAAACCCTCAGGACAACCCATGATAATGCCCCATTTCACAGGTGAGGAAACCATCAGAGCAGAGGCGGTTTGTCCACAGTCACACGGTCAGCAAGTGCTGAGGCTGGGATTTGAACCAGGTCTGTCGGACCTTAACTATGCTCCTTCCTTGTGGCCATGTTCATCCCATGGATGAGCCCAAAAAAACGTAAAAAATGAGGAAAGACAAAACCAGGATGTTGTGAAATGCACAGCTGTCTGCTGCCCCTGCCCCACATTCCTTGCTCCACAGCCCCTTCCTGCCATCACTCCAACACCCATTTCCACTGTGACATCTTCTCTCTGACTGTGACCCTACTTTCTCCCTTGTATAAGGGCTGTTGTCATTACATTGGTCTGAACAGGATAATTCAAATTTATCTCCTGATCTGAGAAATTTTAATTTAATCATGTTGAACAATTTCCTTTTGCCACAGAAGGTAGCATTCATAGAATTCAAAGATTAGGACATAGATATCTTCTTTTGTGAGGGTTTTATTCAACTCAGTAACAATTGTCATTGTCCATACAACTGTCCCCACTAATGTAGAATAAAAATATCCAAGACAGATTTATGAGCAATAGAGATGGAAGAAATCTGCAACTTGGGTTCCTGTGATCTGTGGGTTTTTTTGTTTTTTGGGGGGGTTCTTATTCACCGACCTCTAATGTCTAAAGGTGACTTCACAGTGTGTAGATATTTTTTAAACTCCTTTGATTTTGTGACCTATAAGACAAGAATTACTTCTTAAATATCATCAAAGAGAGATTGTTAAAGTCAACATGTCTTAAATTGTCTAAATTTTCTTACACATCGAGAAGAAGTGGAAAGAATTTAGACCCTTTGAGAGTAAAAATTGGTCCACTGCCTTAGGTTGGGTCCACCAGTGGCAAGGATTCCCCTGCAGGCATTATATTCACAAGGTGCAGGAATCACTAGGAGAGAAGAAGAAAAGAGAGACAGGGAAGAGAAGATGGACAGAGAAAGGCACATCAGCAAGTCAGCCAGCGCTGAGGAGGACTGTTCCTCAGGTCCATGTGGATACACAGGAAAATTCCTCCAGCTATTCCCCATGAGGTCTGAGGGAGCTGGGGTATGTGCACACCCCTCCTGTCATCAATGATTGAGGGTTGTCCCAGAGGATGCCCATTCCAGGCCTGTGGTCTGCCATGTGCACAGACAGAGCTGCCTTCCTGAGCTTCAGAGAGAGCAGTGAGGCACAGACATGGTCTTTAGAAGTCAGCTGTCACGTCTTGCGGAGAGACAGAGACACAAAAGATTACTCAATGCCCTGATGTTAAGAGCAATGAGAATCCTGAAGGGACTGCACCAAAGAAACTCCATCAAGAGAGGAGAGACCAGTCACAGCCCTGAGTCAGTTTTTGCTTCAGCTTTTGTTATAAAGACAAGAAAGTTACAGAAGAAAAACAGATGGTTAATCAATTGCAGTGAAAACGTAAACAAACTGGCTACTCAATAAACTTCATCTAAGCATGTATAACTTAAAATAGTTCAAGCAATTTATGATCAATAGGAGTCGTAAAACTAAGCTATGTGATGTACAAAGAAAAACAATGAGATAATCACCAAAGCACATAAATCCCTTAGATATTCAAAGAAACAGCCTAGGCCGAGATGTAGAACATCCCCCAGGCACTAACCAATCTAACAGAATATCCTTGAAGATCTTAGCTTCCATACTTTCCCATCATTTAGGTTTACCTGAACTAAGGGCTACTGCCCCCAGAACAATACCCCTTCTGCTTCAATTCTCTTATCTACATCAAAGGCTTTAGTCCTATGAAAGTTTTCTGGTCTTTCTCAATCTTAGCATTCTTACATGTTTTTCTAAAGGGTTTTGGCTGTGGCCTCCTAAGCTAAGGACGTTGGTTCTGTGAAATACATGTGTTTCATTTCTATCTCAATAATCACTTCTTAGCCAATATCCTGTACACTCAGCAGAAGTGCAGTGAAGGGGAATGGCTGAGGGGACCAACAGTGACTCCTACATCTACTCAGAGAAAAGATGTGGACCTTCAATCTGAAGCTCCTATGTGCGTGCATCTTTTGAGAACGAGATCCTGGCAGGCTGGCTGCAAGTGAGTTCCCTTGAAATTCAGGCCCTGAGACATGGAACAGGATGTTTGTGCACAGGCTGCCCTGCAGTGTCTTGGCCACCTGCAGTCATGCATCAGTCTTCAGAGTCCCTGGGCTCCAAGACACTGACACTGACTATGTACTGAGTTTCACTTCCCTTGCTGCTGAACGTGTTTGGGGAAACATAAAACATGCCTATAAGGGGTTTGGTCCTGTCCATGTTTAGTCAAGACCCAAGGTACTTCTTGTATATGGATCTGGATTGGCAGGAAATGTTGACTCTCTCCACTGGAGTGGCAAACAGGGAGCCTGGTCTTACTCAGAATAATGTCCCCACTCACTGCTAAAGAGTAAAAGAGAAAAGTGGCATTTATGGTGCACAGAATGGACATGCATTGAGCAGCAGACACCCTTCCATAGGAGAGAAGGCTTAATAAACTCTCCTCTCCCCCAAGGCCTCCCCCATCACCTACCCTTCAGAAAGCCAGGCTCAGGGCAAGTGCACCAGAGCCCCAGGACCATGCTTGTAGGGAGAACAGCTCAAAGCAATACCCAGTGATGTGACCTCGGTTGTCCCACTTGGGAGAGAATTGTTCCTAGGAAGACTAGACTGATCCAGGGTTTCACATTTACCCTAATCCTGAATACTACATTTGAAAGCAGAAACAGTGATTTTTATTGAAACCATCAGATGTGGCATTACTAGTCAGCCCAACATACTATTGAATCATGGGGAAAAAATATCAAGTTGCAAAACAGGGGATAGACTATCATAGACCCCCAAATAAGAATGAAGAGCAGCCCATTTAGGCATGGTTATTAAAAAGAGTTATAGCTTTGAATAATGGTGGATTTTTCTGAGTGACATATGCATTGAGGAAACATGGTATTATCTTTATGTCTCTGCAGTAAATTACTTGACTAAATTTAGATAATAATGGTTTAGGGCCAATATGAAATGCTTTTACATATATTTAAGAATGATTGAGATAGATGTTCTTTCTTACCTAAAAATAGATAAAACAGCACAGAAGTGTTTTAAGTACAGCATAAAGTATCTTTTCTACACTGGATCAATTTGAGAATAAGTTCAAGAACAGAGAGTCTCACCCTCTAAGACTTTACTAAGTATTCTCTACAAAAAAAAAAAAAAAAAAATCTCCTAAGGAAACTCCAAAACACTATAAAATACTTTTTTCTCTCAAGTCATTAAGTCCATTTCAA
>NW_007740918.1:2226-7794 GCF_000696425.1 Galeopterus variegatus | reverse complement strand
AAAAAAAAAAAAAAAAAAAAAAAAAAAAAAAAAAATCTCTTAAGGAATCTCCAAAACACTATAAAATACTTTTTTCTCTCAAGTCATTAAGTCCATTTCAAACATTGACAATTGTCTCAAAAATATCTTTTGTAATAATATCATCCCCAAGATAGAAACACCATCTTCTGAGCTGACCTGTTCTGACGGGGCACACCTGCAGACACTTGCCTGTGGTGTTACTGAGATGAGTCAGCCCTGCTGCTGTGCCCAACCCTTCCCCAGCCCCTGTGATTTGCATGCTCCCAGAGCACAGCCCACTGTCCTGAAGACTTATTCACAGGCTGCTCAAACCTTGTGCAGGAGTCAGTCCCAGTCAGGACACAGCATAGACATGAGGACGCCCATTCAGCTCTTGGGGCTCCTGCTGCTCTGGCTCTCAGGTAAGGAGAGAGAACACCAGGAATTTACACAACAAGTGTGGTCAGTGCTGCCTCGCTCTTCAGGGAAGTCCTATTGTAACATGGTTAATTATTTGTCTTTGTGTTTCCAATTTCAGGTGCCAGATGTGACATCCAGATGACACAGTCTCCAGAATCCCTGTCTGCATCTGTAGGAGACTCAGTCACCATCACTTGCCAGGCCAGTCAGAACATTGGCAGTTTATTAAACTGGTATCAGCAGAAACCAGGAAAATCTCCTAAGCTTCTAGTCTATGCAGCATCAAATTTGGACACTGGGGTCTCCTTGAGGTTCAGTGGCAGTAGATCTGGGACAGATTTCACTCTCAGCATCAGCAGCCTGGAGCCTGAAGATATTGCAACTTATTACTGTCAACAGTATTATAATATCCCTCCCACAGTGATACAAGTCATAGCATAAACCCCACAGTGTAGCAGATGTGTGATGCTGCCCCATCTGCTTCTTCTGGTTCCTTCATGCTGAGAGCATTTCTGAGAAGCAGGCACACTTTGAAGGTCACTTTTAGGTTGTGATAGAAGGGACCAGGAAGGCTCTTTTGCAGCCTAATTCTCTTTCTCCTCCTCTGCTCCACACCACACACTTGAAAATGTCTCTCTTGATTTCATTAAGGACAGAGTTTACACACTGGTAAGTCTGAGTTACAGCATCAGTTGGGATTCAGTCAGAAGTAGAGAGTCACTCTGGATACTCCAAGCAAGAATTGTTTAAATAGAGGGAATTAGAGTCTACAGCACAATCTTACAGAGCATGAGGTGTGAAGTAAGGAAAGCTTGATCCTAGACACAGCACATACTCTAGTGCTCCACCAGCAGCCAGAGCACACCTGCCACTGTAGGTGTGGGCTCGTCAGTCCTGTCTGGGAAGCCCAGGCATGGGGGTGCTGATGCTCTCAGCTGCCTGCAGAACCTCATCACGTGACCCTCCAATCCTCACCTCTGTCTGGCTAAAGGTGCTGATGGAAAGAACTGAGTCCTCCTCTTTTGATTCTCTGATCTCATGGAGGGTACCTCACGGAGACGCTGTGGGGCTGGAGAGTCCCAAACAGTGCCCTTGAGTATCTCCTGTGGGTTGGGGCTCCCCAGTTTTGCCCAAGGTCAGGACCACAAGGGCATCCTTTCTCCTGCTTCCTTTACTGCTGAATTCCCAGGGCCAAGACAATGTCTAGTGATAGTGGGTGTTCAACAAGTGTTTGAATGAGTCAGTTGATCGATCAGCCAATGGGAGGGCTGACCTGGATGAGCAAAGAGCTGAGCAGAACAAACTCCCCACTTTGCCTATTAAATATCACAGAATTAATTAAAAGCTGATTTTTACTGCAGTCATTTTGGACATCCCTAGGAAATCTCTGTCTCTCTCTGTCTCTTTCTCTCTCTCTGGCATAAAACCTACCCTTCCCACCCACTTCTTGAATTAAAGGCAGTGAAAAGTATGGGAAAGGGTATGGGCATTGGGGTGAGAAATTCCTAAATAAATACAGATTCCTTCCCATTCCGGTACCTTTGTTTCCTATTTTGACCATTTCAGAAATTTCTTAAAAGATGCTTGTTGGAAACTCACCCAGCTTTATTTTCCAATAAATGCAAAATTACAGTGGAGACATTTTTAAGATTTAAAGGTTGAAAACATAATTATTTGCCTATGGAATGATCAAATAGCTTGATAAATAAATGGAATAAATGTTTTTAGAAACTATAAGAATTACCAAGATGAATACAAAAAATTAAGATTTGTGCATTGGTGGTAGAGATTACTGGATTTAAATATGCCTGTTGTTAAAGTTTATAGAAGGTCATTTGCTTGGACTGAGCTCCTGCATGAAGAGCTCAGCAGATCAAACCAAAATGGAGTTCGTCATGCTAAAGTTCCTCATCACCAAGCTGAATCTAAGTAGCTTACCTACCCTTTATAAGAAAGTTCCCCCTGCTTTCACCTTTACTAGGAGAGTAACTTTGAAACTGAAAATCCACTTTCTGTTCTCTGTTTCTGCTTTCCTCACCTTTTTACTTTTTATGAAACCAACCACCGCTTTACAGCTCATCAGAACACTCATTCTGTTTTATAGAATGTGGTTTTGCCCAATTCTAGAATCGCAAATAAAGGCTAAGTGAGATCTTTAAATTAATTTTTTTTGTAATTTTATCTTTTGATACTGTGCAGCTTGATTCGGGGGCTTTGTTACCGCCATTTTTCATCAGAATGTTGTGCCATGGGTCCTCACTGCACTTCAGCCATGGCCCCAGATCAAACGTAATCCATAGGATGGAGACAAGTGCAGCAACCTGCAGCAGAATCATCCAGCTGAGCCCTGCCTTTATCAGTGAGATCATTGTTAACATGGGCATCTGTAAACATGGAAATAAATGCTTCCTACTATAAGCCACTCAGTTGTGAGCAGTTTGGTCACCAATAATTATTGTGCAAAAGCTAACCAGTACAATATTTACATCCACCCATATAGATGTACTTTATCAAAGTTGATAGCATAGATATAAGTATTTAAAAATTCATTAGTAAAGATATTAAGAAATGATTAAAGAAGAAAAAACTAAATAACTTTTGAATCAAAATAGTAAATTTAATCATAATTATATAAAAATATGCATGTAAGTATATGCCATACTTATCAGTGCATATATTAATATTGAGAAAATTATTGTCTGTATATACATATGTAAACATATATGCATGTCTAAATAAGATTGTTTAAGTATATATATATATATATATATGCAAACTATGCATAAGTAAAAATATTATGTTAATTATATGGTTTAAGATGTTTCCTCTTCCTCTTACTTTCCATCAAAATTTGATGTCTAGGAACAGATGAAATACCTTCTCTAGTTACAGAATTTTTTTTTGTAATATTTATTTCTAAAATGTTCACCAAATGGGTATGTTAATCTTAAATGTTTTTCTACCTCAGAGGAGGACCAAAGACTATGAATGAAATAACTTTGCCTGATGTTAAGAATTAAGTCATTGTGTCCTATGAAAGTCCTCACTATATGTATGTCCCAAATAATGCTATGCTGGATGAAGTCCTCCTAACAGTGGAGGGTGGACTGATGTCACATCATTACCATAACCAAGGATGCCCTAGAACAATGAAAATCACAACAGTGGGTAAACTCCAAGATTTATATCTAATGGTCACTTTGCAAAGAGTGATAGGTAATTCAATGACATTGACTATTGGTTTTTATAGATTGTATGGCCCTAGAAGAAATATAGCTGAAGGCTTAGAGACATAACCTTTTTGAAGAGCTATGACTGGTCCATTCAAAAATGGGCCAAGCTTAAACATAAATGTTTTCCAAGTGAAAATGTGTCTGAGGGCCATTATTACTGAGTAGGGGCCTTTGACTAACTAAGATGACCCAATACACAGACCTCTGTCAGTTACCTTTCCAAGCTTATCCACTGAATCTCATAAATCAATGAACCAATGTCATGGAAGGCCATAGACACGCTCAACAATGTTATTTCAACTAACTTAGGCTCACATGGCCACTGGCAGTTATGAGTATCCAACTTGCCAAGAGAAATGACTCCTCCTGAACCTTAATATTGTTCCACACACCAGGAATCAGATGAACAACTGCTGGCCTGTTACTTGCAGTGGACCTCACCCAACATGAGGAAGACAGTGACGGTTCTCCTGTACAGGCTTAACTGCTTTCATTGGGCTTGGCCGATAATGTGTTTTTTACAAATTGAAGGTTTTTGGCAACCCTGTGTCAAGTCGATCGGTCCTTTTTTAAAAAAAAACTACAGCATGTGCTCACTTCTTACCTCTGTGTCACGTTTTTGTAATGCTCACCATATTTCAAACTTTTTTATTTTTATTATATATTTTACGATGATCTGTGATCAATAATATTTGATGTTAGCAATGTAATTATTTGGGGGTAACATGAATCATGCTGATATAAGAAGGTGAAATTAACTGACAAATGTAGTGTGTGTTCAGACTGCTCCACCGACTAGCCGTTCCCCCATCTCCCTGCCTCTCCTCAGGGGTCCCTGTTCCCCAAGATACAGCAATATTAAAATTAGGCCAAATAATAACCCTACAATGGTCTCTAAGTGTTCATATGAAAGGAACAGTCACACATGTCTCACTTTAAATCAAAATCTAGATGTAGGGCCGGCCTGGTGGCACACTGCTACAGTGCGCCGCTTGGGAAGTGTGGCAGCGCTCCCGCCGAGGGTTCAGATCCCACATACAGACCGGCCGCTCACTGGCTGAGCGAGATGCGGGAGCAAAACCAAGGGTTGCGATCCCGTTGCCGGTCTCGGTCCGGTACGGGCACGACACTGAGGGTTGCGATCTGTTGCTGGTCACGAAAAAAGACAAAAAGGGAAAAAAAAAATCTAGATGTAATTTAGCTTAGTGGGGAAGGCATGTCAAACACTGAGATAGGCTGAAAGCCAGGCCTGTGAAGGCAAAAGAAATGTTTACTGACATTGTAGAGGCAGAGAGTAGAACAGTGGTTACGAGAGGCTGGGGAGGGGCAAGAAAGGGGGTAATAATAGAGATTGGCCAATGGTTATAAAATTACAATTAAATGGGAAGAAGAAGGTCGGGTATCCTATCTCATAGTAACGTGACTATGGTAAATGGTAAAGCACTGTATATTCTGTAACAGCTAGAAGGGAGGCTTTGCAATGTACTCTCAGAAAAGAAATGATAAATGCATGAAGTGATGGATCCACTACCTTCCCTGACCAGATCATTTTACAATACACATATATATCAAAACATAAAATAGTACTCCACAAATATGAACAATTACAATATATCAATTAAAGTAAATTGATTATTTTTTAAATGTTACTCCAGTGAACATGCAAATCATAAGAAAATGAAACAGGTTTACTGCTGATAAAGAGAAAATTGTAGTTGTATGTATAGAAGATCAAACCATCCTAAAAATTTCCAAAGCCAAAGCCTATTCTAGAGCAAGACCCTAACACTCATCAGTTCTGTGAAAACTGAGAAGGATGAGGGAGCTACAGAAGGAAAGTTGAAACTAGCAAGGGGTGGTTTGTGAGATTCAAAGAAAGAAGTCCTACCCATAATATAAAAGGGCAAAGTTAAGC
>NW_007740918.1:0-1550 GCF_000696425.1 Galeopterus variegatus | reverse complement strand
TTCAAAAAATCCAATTACCCTTAAGATTTATCCTAAATCTAATCTTCCTGTGTTCTATAAATGAGAAAAACAAAGCCTAGATGACAGCACATCTGTTTACATCATGATTTACTGAATATTTCAAGCCAGCAGTTGAGACACATTGTTCAGGGGAAAAAAAAAAAAAAAAGATTTCTTTCAAAAGATTACTGATCACTGACAATGTACCTAGTCACCAAAGAACTCTGATAGAGAAGTATAGGAAGATGAATGTTGTTTTCACTCCTGCCAATTTATTTATTCCGCATCCCATAGATCAAAGAGTAATTCTGACTTACAAGTTTTTTCTTATTACTTAAAAATTACATTATATAAGTTTATAAGTCCCATACATAGTGATTTCTCTGATGGTCAGAAAAAAGTTAATTTTAAACCTTCGGAAAAAGATTCACCATTCAAGATGCCATTAAGGACATTTGTGATTCAAGGGACGAGGTCAAAATATCAACATTCACAGGAGTTTGGATGAAGTTGATTCCAATCCTCACAAATCACTTTGAGGAGTTCAAGACTTCAGTGGAAGAAGTATTCCAGATTTGGTGGAAATAGCAAGTGGAGTAGAATTAGAAGTGGAGCCTGAAGATGTGGCTGAATTGCTGGCATCTCATGATCAAACATTTATGAATGAGGAGTTGCTTCTTAAAGATGAGCAAAGAAAGTGGTTTCTTGAGATGATATGTAATCCTAGTGAATATGCTATGAACCTTGTTGAAATGATAAAGAATTCAGAATATTACATTAACTCTGTTGATAAAGCAGCAGCAGGGTGTGAGAAGATTGATTCCAACGTTGAAAGAAGTTCTGCTGTGGTTATTTGCTATCAAACAACATCGCATGCTACAGAGTACTCTTTCATGAAAGGATGAGTCATTTGATGTGTCAAACTTCACCGCCGTCTTATTTTTAAAAATTGCCTCAGCTACTCAAGCTTCAGTAACCACTACCCTGATCAGTCAGCAGCCATCGGCGTGGAGGCAGAACCCTCCAAAAGCAAACCGATTATGACTCACTGAAGGCTCAGAAGACTGTTAGGATTTTTTAGCAATAAAGTGTTTTTAATTAAAATTGCTTTTTAGACCTAATGTTGTTGCACCCTTACAAACTACAGTAGGGTGCAAAAATAACTTTTATATACACTGGGAAACCAAAATAATTTGTGTGATGTGCTTTGTTGTGATAGTCACTCTACCACTTCTGTCTGGAACCCAGCCTGCGATATCTCCAAGGTATGACTGTCCACGCCGCTGCCCTTCTTCTCAGCCATGTGTCTTCCAGTACTATCACTTGAAGATGTTCTGAGGACTTTAATCAGAGTCAGGGAATTCTTACATAATACAGCTTTGTACCAACTGACTTTTTCATAGCAAAATAGGTGAAGCTCGGTGTATGCTCACGTTCTCATTATGCACACAGTAAGGCTGTCCTTATTTTATAAAAAGGAGTGAACCCATTATTAGGCTAGAAAAACTGGAATACAAACCATGATGGTGTCAAATCACTGTCAATCCAGA
>NW_007740917.1:14205-27727 GCF_000696425.1 Galeopterus variegatus | reverse complement strand
CCCACAAAAACCCTTCAGGACTGTGGCTTCACTATCCATCAACAGGTGATTGATTTTTTAAAAAATTGTGTCATACATGCACAATGAGAGAGTGTTCAGCAATAAGAAGGAATATAACAAAAATTTAAGTAAGAAATAAAACAAATTCCACATAAAGTCTTTTAAAAAATTGAAGAGGAAGGAATATTTACTGATTCATTCAATGCTGCAAGCATTGCCCTTACACAAAAATAGACAGACATTACAAGAAAGAAATCTACAAACATTGTCACTCATGAACTTTGATACGAAAATTCTAAACAAGGTTTTAGAAAATCAAATCTAACAATATAGAAAAAGAATACTGTATCATGACTAAGTCTGATTTATCCCATGAATGCAAGGTTGGATTAACATTTGGAAATCAAATAATTTACCATATTAAACTGAAAACACCATCTTAATAGATACAGAAAAAGAACTTGAGAAAATCCAATATTTATTACTGATAAAAATTCTTGACAAACTAGAGATAGTAGAGCATTCCTTCAACCTGGTAAAAGGTGTCTGGAAATTTGACAGCTATGTTAAGATAAAATTTTCCACAAGATTATAGTTTCTAAACCTTAGCAAGAAATTTTGGTAGAAATGGGCCAGCAGATTTTTACAATTCGTAGGAAAACCCAAAGCACCAAGAGTAGCGAAAACAATTTTAGAAAAGAAGAAAGTGGGAGGACTAGAATTACCTGAGGCCAAGACTTATTATAAAGCTGGAGTAATTGAGACAGTATGGTATTGTCAAAATAGAGAAAAAGATGAATGTAACTCAATAGAGAGTCAAAATATTGACCCAGCTGACAAAGATGCAAAGGAAATTCAATTGAAGAATGATAGCAGTTGTTAAAAAAAAAAAGTGGTGGAACAATTAAATGTCAACATTCAAAATGAAAGAAAAAGAAAAGAAGAGGGAGGAGGAGGTAAAGCAGGAAGAGGACAGGGGGAAGGAGAGAGTAAGGAAGAAAGAAAGGAATTGGATACATATTTGGAACATAGAAAAATTAATTTGTAATAAATCATAGCCTTAAATTTGAACCCTAATTTAAAGTATATTGAATAAAACACAGAAGAAAATATTCTGTACCTATGATTAAGCAGATTTAAATATGACACCAAATGCATGATCCAGTTGATATGTTAGACAATCAAAATTAAAAACTTCTGTTGTTTGAAAGGTAATATTAAGCAAATAAAAAGACAAGCCATAGACTAAGAGAATATATTTGCAAAGTATATACCTGATAAGGGACTTGCATTTATAATATATAAACTAAAGAAGTCAAAATTCAATAATAACAAAACATTCAAATCAAATAAATGGACTAAAAATTTGAACAAATGTTTCACAAAAGAAAATATAGAGATTACAAATAAGTATAGGAAAAGATTCTGAACATAATTTAGTCACTAGAAAAATGAAAATTAAAGCAGTCAGATTTAGCTACATAGCTAGAATGGTTAAAATTAAAAATATTAACCATACCACATATTGGCAAGAATTAGGAGAAACAGGAACATTTCAGCACTGTGAGTTAAATGCTACAAACACTTTGGAAAAGAATTTAACTATTTATTTAAATGTTAAACATATACCTACCTAAGACCTAGCCATTTCACTCCTAGGTATTTACCTTAGAGAACACATCCATCCAAGTTTTTTACAGAATTATGGATAATAGCCAAAAAGTGGGAACAACCTGAATATTCACCAACAAGTAAAATAATTTTTTAAACAAAATTGTATATTCACACAATGAGAGAGTATTCAGCAATTATAAGAAATGAACTACTATTTTGATACCCATCACAGCATGGATGAATTTCAACATAATTGTGCTGAGAGAATGAAACTATACAATAGAGTAGATACTATAAGATTTCACTTATGTAAAACCCTATGCTCAACAGAAGGCAGGTGCACACCTGGGAACGTCAGCAGGAGCTGCACACAGCCCCCCACTTGACAGAAGGCAGGAATGTACCTGGAGACCTCAACAGGAGCCATAGGCAGCCCCCACCTAAACAGAAGGCAGGAGTATGCCCAGGGACTGCAGCACCTGCCACTGCCACAAACACTGCTTTTCTGCTGGTGGTCCACCATAAAGCCACTGCCATAGCCACTGCCACCACAACGATATCTTGCCACCACAGCAGCAGCCACAGCCACTATGTAGGTGGCCAGCTCAACTGCATTGACACAAGGAGAGTCACCAGCAGAGTCTAGAAAAAGAGGAAGTCTCTCTCTCTAAAGCACACTCCAGAGTAATAGAAGAAGCAACTGCTCTACCAGATAACCAGACAATAACGTAGAGATACAAGAATACAAAAAAATATGACACCACCAAGAGAATACAGTAATTCTCAAATAGCAGACCCCATAGAGCAAGAAACCCTTGAAATAATTGAAAAGGAATTCAAAGCAACAATCTTAAGGAAACTAAATGAGATATGAGACGACTCAATTAGACAGCACAATGAAATGAGAAAAAGCATCCAGGATATGAAGGAGGAAATTTACAAAGAGATCAGTACTTTATAAAAGAATGTGACCGAATTCCTGGATCTGAAGGATTCATTCAACAAAATAAAAAACACTACTAGAAGCTTAAGCAGCAGGTTAAAGCAAAGAGAAGAAAGAATTTCTGATCTTGATGAAGGTCTTTTCAAAATAACCCAGGCAAATAAAAAAGAAAAAAGAATTTTTAAAAAATAAACAAAATCTAAGAGAGCTAGGAAACAACCTCAAGCACACAATCACCTGAATCAAGAGTGTTCCAGAAGGAACAAAACCTCCTGGTAGAACAAAAATGTAAATTAGAAAGAGAAAGTAACTAAATTTTACTACCTCAAAAAATCAATAAACATTGAAGACAGATAATAAAAGAGGAAGAAAAGAACAAAAGATATTTAAAACATCCAAAGGAAAATCAGTAAAATTCCTGGAGTAAGATAGTACCTTTCAATAATGACCCTAAATGAAAATGGATTAAATACCCACTCAAAAGACTCAGACTAACTGGATTAAAAAGCTAGATCCAACTATATGCTGTCATCAAGAGACTCACCTTACCTATAAAGATAAGCACAGACTAATAGTGAAGGGATGGAGAAAGATATATCATGTAAATGGAAACAAAAACAAGCAGGAGTAGCTATTCTTATATCAGATAAAGTAGACTTTAAACCAAAAACCATAGATAGATACAAAGAGAGCCAGTATATAATGATAAAGGGATCTATTCAGCAAGAGGACATAACAATCATAAATATATGTACCCACCACTGGAGCACGAAGATATACAAAGCAAACAATATTAGACCTAAAGAAGGAGATAGACCCCAATATGATAATAGATGGGGACCTAGACATTCCTCTCTCAGCATTGGGCAGATCATCTAGGCAACACATCAACAGAGAAGCACAGTAATGAAAATACACCATAGACTAAGTGGACCTCTTAGATATCTACAGAACATTTCATCCAAAAACTACAGAATATATTTTCCTCAAATCAGTATATGGAGCATTCTCCAGGATAGACTACACATTGGGTCACACGTCATCTCAACAAACTTTAAAAAATTTAAATTGTTTCAAATATCTTTTCCAACCACAATTGATTAAAACCAGAAATCAGTAACAAGTGAAATTCTGGAAACTATACAAACACATGCAAATTAAACAACATGCTCCTTAATGACATATGAGTCCAAGAAGAAATTAAACAGGAAATCAAAAAATGTCTTGTAACTAATGAAAATAAAGACAAATCATACCAAACCTGTGGGACACTGCAAAAGCAGTACAAAGAGTGAAGTTAACTGCAATAAACAACTTACATAAGAACAGGAAGATTTCAAATAAACAACCTAATGTTACACCTGAAAGAACTAGAAAAGCAAGNCAGCTGACAAAGATGCAAAGGAAATTCAATTGAAGAATGATAGCAGTTGTTAAAAAAAAAAAGTGGTGGAACAATTAAATGTCAACATTCAAAATGAAAGAAAAAGAAAAGAAGAGGGAGGAGGAGGTAAAACAGGAAGAGGACAGGGGGAAGGAGAGAGTAAGGAAGAAAGAAAGGAATTGGATACATATTTGGAACATAGAAAAATTAATTTGTAATAAATCATAGCCTTAAATTTGAACCCTAATTTAAAGTATATTGAATAAAACACAGAAGAAAATATTCTGTACCTATGATTAAGCAGATTTAAATATGACACCAAATGCATGATCCAGTTGATATGTTAGACAATCAAAATTAAAAACTTCTGTTGTTTGAAAGGTAATATTAAGCAAATAAAAAGACAAGCCATAGACTAAGAGAATATATTTGCAAAGTATATACCTGATAAGGGACTTGCATTTATAATATATAAACTAAAGAAGTCAAAATTCAATAATAACAAAACATTCAAATCAAATAAATGGACTAAAAATTTGAACAAATGTTTCACAAAAGAAAATATAGAGATTACAAATAAGTATAGGAAAAGATTCTGAACATAATTTAGTCACTAGAAAAATGAAAATTAAAGCAGTCAGATTTAGCTACATAGCTAGAATGGTTAAAATTAAAAATATTAACCATACCACATATTGGCAAGAATTAGGAGAAACAGGAACATTTCAGCACTGTGAGTTAAATGCTACAAACACTTTGGAAAAGAATTTAACTATTTATTTAAATGTTAAACATATACCTACCTAAGACCTAGCCATTTCACTCCTAGGTATTTACCTTAGAGAACACATCCATCCAAGTTTTTTACAGAATTATGGATAATAGCCAAAAAGTGGGAACAACCTGAATATTCACCAACAAGTAAAATAATTTTTTAAACAAAATTGTATATTCACACAATGAGAGAGTATTCAGCAATTATAAGAAATGAACTACTATTTTGATATAAGTGGGAACAACCTGAATATTCACCAACAAGTAAAATAATTTTTTAAACAAAATTGTATATCCACACAATGAGAGAGTATTCAGCAATTATAAGAAATGAACTACTATTTTGATACCCATCACAGCATGGATGAATTTCAACATAATTGTGCTGAGAGAATGAAACTATACAATAGAGTAGATACTATAAGATTTCACTTATGTAAAACCCTATGCTCAACAGAAGGCAGGTGCACACCTGGGAACGTCAGCAGGAGCTGCACACAGCCCCCCACTTGACAGAAGGCAGGAATGTACCTGGAGACCTCAACAGGAGCCATAGGCAGCCCCCACCTAAACAGAAGGCAGGAGTATGCCCAGGGACTGCAGCACCTGCCACTGCCACAAACACTGCTTTTCTGCTGGTGGTCCACCATAAAGCCACTGCCATAGCCACTGCCACCACAACGATATCTTGCCACCACAGCAGCAGCCACAGCCACTATGTAGGTGGCCAGCTCAACTGCATTGACACAAGGAGAGTCACCAGCAGAGTCTAGAAAAAGAGGAAGTCTCTCTCTCTAAAGCACACTCCAGAGTAATAGAAGAAGCAACTGCTCTACCAGATAACCAGACAATAACGTAGAGATACAAGAATACAAAAAAATATGACACCACCAAGAGAATACAGTAATTCTCAAATAGCAGACCCCATAGAGCAAGAAACCCTTGAAATAATTGAAAAGGAATTCAAAGCAACAATCTTAAGGAAACTAAATGAGATATGAGACGACTCAATTAGACAGCACAATGAAATGAGAAAAAGCATCCAGGATATGAAGGAGGAAATTTACAAAGAGATCAGTACTTTATAAAAGAATGTGACCGAATTCCTGGATCTGAAGGATTCATTCAACAAAATAAAAAACACTACTAGAAGCTTAAGCAGCAGGTTAAAGCAAAGAGAAGAAAGAATTTCTGATCTTGATGAAGGTCTTTTCAAAATAACCCAGGCAAATAAAAAAGAAAAAAGAATTTTTAAAAAATAAACAAAATCTAAGAGAGCTAGGAAACAACCTCAAGCACACAATCACCTGAATCAAGAGTGTTCCAGAAGGAACAAAACCTCCTGGTAGAACAAAAATGTAAATTAGAAAGAGAAAGTAACTAAATTTTACTACCTCAAAAAATCAATAAACATTGAAGACAGATAATAAAAGAGGAAGAAAAGAACAAAAGATATTTAAAACATCCAAAGGAAAATCAGTAAAATTCCTGGAGTAAGATAGTACCTTTCAATAATGACCCTAAATGAAAATGGATTAAATACCCACTCAAAAGACTCAGACTAACTGGATTAAAAAGCTAGATCCAACTATATGCTGTCATCAAGAGACTCACCTTACCTATAAAGATAAGCACAGACTAATAGTGAAGGGATGGAGAAAGATATATCATGTAAATGGAAACAAAAACAAGCAGGAGTAGCTATTCTTATATCAGATAAAGTAGACTTTAAACCAAAAACCATAGATAGATACAAAGAGAGCCAGTATATAATGATAAAGGGATCTATTCAGCAAGAGGACATAACAATCATAAATATATGTACCCACCACTGGAGCACGAAGATATACAAAGCAAACAATATTAGACCTAAAGAAGGAGATAGACCCCAATATGATAATAGATGGGGACCTAGACATTCCTCTCTCAGCATTGGGCAGATCATCTAGGCAACACATCAACAGAGAAGCACAGTAATGAAAATACACCATAGACTAAGTGGACCTCTTAGATATCTACAGAACATTTCATCCAAAAACTACAGAATATATTTTCCTCAAATCAGTATATGGAGCATTCTCCAGGATAGACTACACATTGGGTCACACGTCATCTCAACAAACTTTAAAAAATTTAAATTGTTTCAAATATCTTTTCCAACCACAATTGATTAAAACCAGAAATCAGTAACAAGTGAAATTCTGGAAACTATACAAACACATGCAAATTAAACAACATGCTCCTTAATGACATATGAGTCCAAGAAGAAATTAAACAGGAAATCAAAAAATGTCTTGTAACTAATGAAAATAAAGACAAATCATACCAAACCTGTGGGACACTGCAAAAGCAGTACAAAGAGTGAAGTTAACTGCAATAAACAACTTACATAATTAAACAGGAAATCAAAAAATGTCTTGTAACTAATGAAAATAAAGACAAATCATACCAAAACCTGTGGGACACTGCAAAAGCAGTACAAAGAGTGAAGTTAACTGCAATAAACAACTTACATAAGAAGAACAGGAAGATTTCAAATAAACAACCTAATGTTACACCTGAAAGAACTAGAAAAGCAAGAACAATCCAGTCTCAAAATTAGTAGACAGAAAGAAATGACTAAGATCAGAGCAAAGCTAAGTGAAATAGAGACCCAAAAAATTATACAAGAGATCAACAAAACAAAGGTTGGTTTTTTGAGAAGATAAACAAAATAGACAAACCATTATCTGGGCTAACTAAAAAAAAGAGAGAGAGAAGACCCAAATAACAAAAATAAGAAATGAAAAAGGAGACATTGCAACTTATACCACAGAAATACAAAGAATCATTCTAGACTATTGTAAAAGCTACACACCAACAAACTGAAAAACTTGGAAGAAATGGATAAATTTCTGGACACATCCAAACCACTAAGGCAGAACTAAGAAAAAATAGAAAACCTGAACAGAACAATAACAAACAACAAGACTGAAACAGTAACTGGTGGTCTACCAACACAGAAAAGCCTAGGACAGGATGGCTTCACTGATGAATTCTGCCAAACCTTTAAAAAGGAATTAATACCAATTCTTTTCAAACTATTCCAAAAAATTGAAATAGAAGCCACTCTCCAAAACTTATTCCAAAAGGCAAGCATCACCCTGATACCAAAACCAGAAAAAAATGCAACAACAAAAGAAAACTACAAGTCAATATCTCTAATGAACATAGATGCAATTATCCTCAACAAAATAACAGCAATCAGAATATAGCAAGACATGAAAAAAATGATACACCATGATCAAGTGGGATTCATCCTTGGGAAGCAAGGCTGGTTTGACATATGCAAGTCGAATGCAAGTCAATAAATGCAATCTACCACATAACAAAATGAAGGACAAAAAACAAATGATTACTTCAATAGATGCAGAAAAAGCATTTGACAACATTCGGCATCGCTTCATGATAAACACTTTCAGCAAATTAGGTATAGAAGGAAAGCATCTCAACACAATAAAAGTCATATATGACAAACCCACCACCAATATTATCTTGAATGGGGAAAAGCTGAAAGTATTTCCCTTAAGAACAGGAACAAGACAAGGATTCCACTATCACCATTCTTATTCAACATAGTATTGGAAGTACCATCCAGAACAATCAGTCAAGAGAAAGAAATAAAGGGCATCCAGATTGGAAAAGATGAAGTCATTCTGTCCCTCTTTGCAGATGACATGATCCTATATACAGGACCACCAAAAGACTCTTCCAAAAAAAAACTCTTATAGCTGATAAATCTCAGTGAAGTAGCAGGATACAAAATCAACACATAAAAATCAGTAATGTATTTATATTCCAATAATGAACTAGCAGAAAAAGAGTTCCTTGCTCATTTTTTAATTGGGTTATTTTCTCTAAATCCATAGGTTTCTTTTCACTCTGTTGATTGCTAGCTTTGCTGTGGAGAAGTTTTTTAGTTCGATGTAACTCCACTTGTCCTTTTTTGCTCTGTGCTTTTACTGTCATATTCAAGAAATTATTTCCCAAACCAATGACAAGAAGCCTTTTTTCCTACATTTTCTTTTAATAGTTTTATGTTTTCAAGTTGTGCCCTTAAGTCTTTAATCCATTTGGAGTTTATGTTTGTATATGATGTAAGATTAGGGTCTAATTTCATTCTTCTCTATGTGGATATCCAGTTTTCCCATCACCACTTATCAAAGAGACTGTCCTTTCCTCATTGTGTACTTTTGGTACCCTTATTGAAGATCAGTTAACCATAGTTCTGGATTTATCTCTGAGCTCTCTATTCTGTTCCATTGGTCTCTATGTGGGTTTTTATGTCAGTACCATACTATTTTGATTACTGTAGATTTGTAATATATTTTGAAGAAAGGAAGTATAATGCCTATAACTGTCTTCTTGCTAAAGATAGTCTTAGCTATTTGGGGTCTTTTGTAAATTTTAGAGGGTTTTTTTTCCTATTTCTATAAAGAATGATATTGGGTCTTTGATACAGATTGCATTGAATCTGCAAGTCTCTTTGGGTAATATGGACATTTTAACAATATTAGTTCTTCCAGTCCTTGAATGTGGGATATCTTTCCACTTATCCATGTCATCTTTAATTTCATTCATCATCCTTGTTTTTTGTTTTTTCATTTTCAGTGTTCAAGGCTTTCACCTCTATTATTTTTCCTGGACTGGAATAAGTTACATTTTTAAATCCAATCCTTTAAAAGCCCACCTACAAATAGATTTTATATAAACTACTACCATTGTTTATTTTCATCAACCTATTCATTTCTCCATCAATTTAGAACCTGAATCTTCTCTGTGTTATTTTAAATCTCCTGCATCTAGTCTTTCAAAATTTAACAAACCATTAGCTACTTTGCCTCTTGCTATTACAAGAGGTGGATATGTTTACAAACACTGTGTTTTGGCCTTCATATATCATTACAAATATCCCATATTTCTTTCCATATCATGTTTACCTCATGCTTTTCAGTTGTGTAGGTCACCATACTTTATATTTTGCTTTTTCTACAAGCCAGCCTTCGAGTGGCTTAAAGAGCCTACTGTCAAAAGGGAGGTCTTTTCATGTTTGCCATGCAGTCACATAAATATAACTAAATGTGGTCTCTTATAGCAACCTAATTGCATATTTATTACTTGTGGCTCCTTGGTTTTATATTTTTATGTCTCTAAATTAAATACTAAAATAAACTCTTTTTATTCTGATGTTCATCCAGGACTGGTCATTTAATTTTATAAGTCCATTTTCCCTATTTTTTATTGCTTTATCTTTTTTGCTCTACTTTCTAAGGATTACTTCAACATTGTCTTTCAGTAATTTCATTGAATTTCAGTTTTTCATGTCTGCTAGAAAAGGTAATTTCCCATGGATATTGGAAGTTTCTTTTTTGTAGCATTCTATTCTTATTTTACAGATTTAATATGTCCTCTTGTTGACAATTTTAATAATTTTTTTTCTGGATTTTATCTCCCAGAGTAGTTTCCAGAGTAGTTATTTGCTGTTGCCTCTCATTTCACATTAAAGGCTTTGCTCAGAAAACTAGTTTTTCTACATTGTCTTCTTACAATTAAGATCAGGGGTGGGGGGAGCTAAACTTTTCATTGGAAGATTCTCCAAGCATGGGAGTGAGGTTTGAGTATGGACTTTACTTTAGGGGATACTAAAGCAAACATTTAATCACAGAACCCCTAATGTCAATATCTTTAGGTTTCTTCACCTAGGGCATATTTTCTATAGATGGGTCTTTGAATCTCTAGCCATTTCTGGATGCAAACAAAGTAGGAACTCAGAAGGTTAAGAGAACTGAGGGTCTCAGATATAATTTGCATATACATTACCACATTTCAGTAGGATACCTCAGCCCTTACCTCTTGTCCTCTGCCTAGAGACCATTTGTTTTACTCTCTCCCAAGGGTAATATCCTTGTCTCTTTTCTTATGAGAGAAGACAACATCTCAACTTTACAGAGTTGTGGGAGGGACCTAAGGAATTTACAGGCTTCTTAAACAGAGTTTCAAATAATTCTCTTTCTTTGAAGCTTTCTCTTGCTTCATTTCTACTTCAGCAGGTAACCAGCACAATCTTATTTGATGTTTGAGGACTTTGAGATGAAAATAGGCTTGGTTTCCACTACAGGCATAGAATCTAATTCTTTTTTAGGTCCTTTACCACACTTCTATGTGTATTACAGCTTCAAAATTTTTTCCAGGTCTCCACATTCTTGTGTATTTGTGTTCTTAAAAAAAAAATTACTGTCTCTGGTGGACAGAATAATGTCCCCCTTCCCCAAAAGATATCCATGCCCTAATCCCAGAACCTGTCAATATATCATATTCAAAAGGGACTTTGCGATTTTGATTAACAGCCCTGTGAAAGATTCTCCTGAATTATTTAAATTGGCCCCAAACTAATCACATGATTCTTTTCAGGCTGTGGTTAGAAACAGATGTAAAGACAGAGGAAGTGTTAGAGAGATGTAATGTTGCTGGCTTTGAAGATGAAGGAAGGGGGCCAGGAGCCAGAAAATATGGGCAGCCTTTAGATGCTGGAAAAGGCAAAGAAAAGGATTCTCCCATAGGGCCTCCACAAGGAACGCAGTTTTGTGGATACCTTGATATTAGCCCCACAAGACCTGCACTGGGCTTCTGAAAAGTCTGTGAAATAATGATTTTAGGTTGTTGTAAACCAGTGAGTTTGTGATCACTTGTTATAGCACCAATAGGAACATACACTGTTTTTTTACTGGGATTCTAAGGGGGAGTAAAAGAAAATTCACATGTTCAATCTACTATCTTACCTAGAAACACTTCTCCTTTTTAATTAAAATTTTATTTAGAAGTAGATAACAGATTTACATGGTTCAAAATTCAGAGTGTGCGAAGGTGGATATAAAAATTACCTTTAATGCACTTTTCAACCTTCCCTGGGAAATACAAATGTTAGAAATGTCTTGTGTATTCTTCCATAACATTCTGTGCCAATACAAACTAAGATATCCTACCCAATATATTCAGGTTTTCGCACATATTACATATATTCTTTTGTTATTTACTGTTTTTACTTATTAAGTATATCTTAGAATATTTCTTCCATAACATTCTGTGCCAATACAAACTAAGATATCCTACCCAATATATTCAGGTTTTTGCACATATTACATATATTCTTTTGTTATTTACTGTTTTTACTTATTAAGTATATCTTAGAATACATTCCATACCAGAATATAGTTTCCTTACTCTTTTTTCCTGCTTTAAATATTAGTATATCATAATTTACTCTCCAATACCCTATTGACAGACATGTATTTTGTTGCCAAACTCATAATTTTAATGGTGAAAGGAATAGCCTGTAATAAACCATATTTCCAAATTCACAAAATTCACATTAGAGAAATTTCTAGAAATGAAATGGCTGGATTAGAAGTAAGCACATCTGTAATTTTCATAGTTATGTATAATGTTTAGCAAGTGCATGTTCATTTCTAGATAAATTAAAATAATGAAAATAGACTATGAAATGATGAAAGCTGAAAGGAACTATATAGAGGTATAAATGTAGGAAAAAACAGAGATTTCTCCTCCAAATCCTGTTCATTTTGGATCAGAATTTAATCATTAAAATATCAAAGATAGGGCTAGCCCGGTGGTGCACTCAGTAGAGTGCGGCGCTTGGGAGCGCGGCGGCGCTCCCACCAAGGGTTCAGATCCCATATAGAGACTGGTCTGCTCACTGGTTGAGCGTGGTGCGGGCACGACACCGAGGGTTCCGATCCCATTGCCGGTCGTGGTATGGGCATGACACTGAGGGTTGCAATCCCGTTACCGGTCACGAAAAAAGACAAAAAGGAAAAAAATATATATATATATCAAAGATACACTTGCAGGGCAAATAAGACATATCACTTGGCTGGTAAATATATAGGATTTATTATAGACTGCAAACAGAAGTAAAACCAGTAGAGAATTAGCTATGTGACAAATGGTGAAAACAGCTGCTTATTTAATTCTCCAGCAATCTGCAATAGCAGGTGAGAAGGCCTGAGCACGTTGGGTTGTTCTGTACTAGAAGAAGGAAAGGAAGTCTAGAGTGGCAGGAATCAGGGTTAGGGAGATAGTGGAGAGAGGGAAGAGGCCAGAGTAGCGATTAACCATCTTAAGGAAATCAGGCTTTATCTTAGAAGTACAGAGAAACTTCAACAAGTTTGGTTTGCTTGGTTTTGGGGGGTTTTTTGGGGGGGTAGAATGTTTTTTTGTTTTGTTTTTATGTTTTGTTTTTTAAACAGGAGAAAATGTGAATTTGGACTATTAACCAAATTTAGAAATCCTAATCACTCTGATACTTGAAATTAGAGTGAAATAAATGAAAACCAATAAACCTAGATATGGTGATATCTCCAAAAGTTATAATGAACAGTTTATGTAGATTTAGAAATAGTTAGAAAAAAGAAAGAACTTGGGAAAACATTTGAATTATAGTTAGCAAAACATTTATTGTCAATGTTGAAGACATGGTATCTTACTGAAAAATAATTATGACCTTCCATTATACTAATAAAAGATGGATCTCATCTGAGTTTTTGGTTCTTACTTTTCTTAATTGGGCAGTTCTTGGCACCAGTCTAATATAGGAAATTCTCACATATACCATGACTAGGACAACTACAACTTTCTTTCTTTTCTTTAGATAATTTGCTCTCAATTTGTGCTTTTGAAAAATCATTTTGAATCCATGTTACCTTTACTTAGTATGCATTCATGTTCACATTCATATTTGGTAAAAAAAA
>NW_007740917.1:11172-13490 GCF_000696425.1 Galeopterus variegatus | reverse complement strand
AAAAAAAACATCTTCAGCATTCACTAGATTTTTACAAATTTCTGGAAAAGAGAAGCAGTGGTAATATTTATTTATTGCCCCTATTATACCTAAGAAATTACACTAAAAAATGAAAAACAATAAGGTTAGAGTTGCATAAAATTCATTACAGCATTCTACTCCAGCTTTTGTTTCTATCTGCCTGGATGCTTTCCTATGCTCTCTCTAAAATTTGCCAAAGAAAACATATATATTTCCTTGCAGTTAAAGCATCAAAGCTCCCACGCAGAAACCCATTCCCATGGAACCCAAATAAAAACATAAAGAAGACTGTTGGTAGACTAAATACATTTCAAGCCTTTTCCAGGTTTCTATTTAAACACACAGTCTGATTTTCACATTGTCGACTCTCTTCTCTATTAAGCCCTGGGCACAGGGACCGGGGCTTACTTTTATGGTTTGCAATAGCAATGATGACAGCTAAGGCTAAACAGGCTCACATTAGACTCTGCAGTGCCAGCAGAAGCACACGACACAGATTATTTTATTGGAATACCAACAAGTGAACAGTAACAGAATCATGCTTAGCACCAGCACCTGAGACATACTGGACATTTAATAATAGTATGTTGCATTATGGAAGAATGATTCTTAAATTTGTTACATATTCCATGGTCTGAACCTAAGGAGGCCACAGGAGTGAGCTGACAAAAATGTAAAGCTAAATGCTGGTCTAGATGTTTGTCAGAGTTACCAAACCTTTCTTTGTGTGGATTCTGGCACTTGTGATTTAGAACTATGGTCCTGCATTAGTTAACATATCAAAGTTTTGTTGTATTTTTAACAGTTAACTAAGACATTAAACTGCATTTGCTTTCATGTATTCTTTTCTTTTGCTTTTATTTTTTTAAGATAAACTTTGCCTAAAAGGCGATTTGAGAAACTACATAACACTTAAAGTAGAGAAAATGGCATAAGAATGTTGAATATACAAGTGATCACTTAAAGCTGCACCAAGAAAATTCCTAAAGTGAATGTTGTTTGAGACAGAACTTTTTTTTATTTTCTTTTTTTTAAATTCTAGAGTCATAAAGTTTTATTGAATTTATAGGTTATTTATTTATTTTAGGAACAAGAATAGTCTAATTATCCCTATAAAATAAAAACCACATGACAGATGACACTACATAACTCAGTAAGTCATTGCGAGGCATTGACACTCAGAAGGAGACTGATAAGTTATTCAGGAAGTAACATAGACCTTAATTAATCCCAGAAAATAGGGGACCTTTCTCAGAACAAATTGTGTACATCTTTGCTATATTTTAAATGTCCCCCCAAAGCTCATCAAAGCTTGATCTTCATTATAACAGTGTTAAGAAGGTGGGAAATCAAACTCTGGTATTTGAAAGGTGGGGCCTTTGTGAGGTGATTGGGCTGTGAGGACTCTGTCCTCATGAATGGATTAATCCATTCATGGAATAATGGGCTAATGGCTTAATGGGCTGGCAGGGAGTAGATTGATAAGGAGAGCAAGTGAGCACATGAAAAGTGCTCTTTCTTAGCCCTCACCTGTGATACCTTGCATTGCCAAGGACACTGTAGAAGGTCTCCACCAAGAAGAAGGCCCTCACCACAGGTGCTCCGTGGACCTCGGATTTCCCAGCCTCCAAAACTGTGAGAAACAAATTTCATTTTCTTATAAATGACCCAGCTTTAGGTATTCTGATATAAGTAATAGAAAACAGATGAATACCGTCTCTTTTTGTTAACAGACAGAGCAGTGTGTGTTGTTCTCACAAATGCAGTTTGGAGCATAGAAAAGAATACCCATTATGAGACAGAGAGCTACATGATACAAGAAAAAGAGAAGTGTCATTCCAAGGGGAAATAAATGTCATTGCACTGGTGTCTCCTTTTGTTTTGTGCGGCAAAGAACACTAGAACTATCAAAATTATTGAGAAAGTTTCTGATGCTCAGAGTACCAAATGATGTGTCAATGCAGACAAAGATATTAAGAAATTTCTGCAGTTGTGGTTCCAAAACCTAGTTGATTGCAACGCCCTACAGTATTAACTGTGTTTGCAGAAATCCCTGTGTCTATGGGAAACAGAGCTATGCCTTGAACTTACCCAAGGAGACCTGACATTCTCCATCTTTTGATGTCCCCAATAGACTCCAATTTACTTAAAATAATAACAATGACTTGTTCGGAGGTGGTATAAAATTTAATTTCTAGTTTAGAAATTTATAAACTATATTTCTAAACTTAATTTAGTGAAGACATATATTTTAAATCTGGTTTTCCACTCAAAATAAATCCATGACTTTCATTCTA
>NW_007740917.1:8387-10837 GCF_000696425.1 Galeopterus variegatus | reverse complement strand
GTGAAGACATATATTTTAAATCTGGTTTTCCACTCAAAATAAATCCATGACTTTCATTCTACCCAAAATTGCAATTTTTAATTCTATGCTCACATCTCTTTGGCCTTCCATGCATTTATACCAAAATCCAACAATTGAGTGACAATGGTAAGTATACATTTGGCTGAGAACTGCCACCAAGTGTGATTGATGGTTCTCCAAGTATTACCCTAATACAATCCAGAACTTTGCCTGACCTGATCTCTCCATCTCTTTCATTTACTCTTAGAATAACTATTTACTTAATGTTATTACCTTCCTGCCAGGCACTGGCCTAGGCACTGGGGATAGAAACTTATATTCTAGAGGGTAGACATCAACAGCAAAATATAGAAGTATATCAAGAATGTACATACGTATGTGAGAATGCAATGAAACCTGGCACAGAAAAAAAATAAAACAAGGAAGGGAGTATGAAGTGCCAGGAAGTGACTGAATTTTAATAAGGCTAGTCAAGTAGGAAACTGCTGAAAAGATTGCATTTGCGCAAAGACTGGAAGTAGGCGAGAAAGAGCCAGGTGCATATCTGAGCGAGGAACACTATGCTGAAGAATAACTCATGGGGAGTGCACCTGGTGTGTTTGCAAAGACCCAGGAGGACAGCATGGAGGAGGAGAGGAGCCAAAAATGAAGCCAAAAAGGTAATGGGGACAGACGGGGTAGGGCCTGGTGTTCCCCGGTAAAGACCTCTATTTTTACTATAAATGGGGGGCCTTGGAGAGTTTTGAGCTGTGCAGTAACATGGTCTGACTTAAACTTCAAAAATAGATCATTCTAGATGCTTTATTGAGAAGAGATTTATAAAGAATCCAAGGCAGAAGCAAGGAGATCAATTAGTAGGCAGGTGAGAGGTGACAGTGGCTTGGACCAGGGAAATAGCCATGTAGGTGGTGAGAGAAGTTCGAGTGTGTAGTTTTGTATGCAAAGTATAATCTAGAGTCTCCGTGGGACTTCAGTCTCCGTCACTGCTGATCTCAGAAGGACTGCCCTCCATATGACCAAACAGCTCCTAAGCATCCCATTCCACAGAATTCATCATTGGAAGGACTGAATTTCTATTTCTGATTAGAAAATGTTATGGGAAAATGTAACTGACCCAGAGTATATCACATGGCTCTCTTAGCGTGGGGTATCCTACGTATAACAGGGTGAGAATCCCCCACTTCCTGAAGCCTCACATGCCGGGAGACCTTATAGAGATGTCACTGGTACAACTCTTTTTATTTTGGTAGACACCTTTCAAAAATCACTTGGACCACTTTTCAGTCTGTCATCATGTAAGAGGCCATAAATTCTTCAGTGCACAGGCCTTGGAGGGACCAATTAAATAGAAATTTCCAAGTGGAATTTTATAAAGAAATTGGCTGAGGACTAGCAGACCTCTCTATTTCATTCTGCTCCTCTTCTGCTTATGAAAGAAAAGCTATTTCATATGATAGAGGAGGAATATCAAAGACTAGACCAAAATTGTGACTGAAAATAGGTTGTGTAGCTCATTCATATGGTAATCTGCACTGAAGTGGTTGAGATGTAAAAACCTAAACTCAGTTACTATTCTATAGCGTATCTATGTCTTGTTCACTAAGGTATTACCAGCACCAAGCCCTATACCTGGCACATCACAGCAAAGCAATAAATCCTTATTGAATAAATAAATGAATCTTACCACACTGAAAAATGATGAATTTTAAATTTGCTTCCTTGTGTGACACTCTTTGGCAAAGGCTGTAACTGTAAACACACTGGAAAATGGGTAGGTGGGGACAGAAGATGAAGGGAGGAAGATGAATGTATCACTTACTTAAGGTCCGTTTTGGCATTGACAGAATGGTTTCAAATTACTACCCATTTTTCATTAACATAAAATTATTTGCTTCAAAAGGACAATATAGGGCTGGCTAGTTAGCTCAGTTGGTTAGGGCGCAGCCTCATGACACCAGGATCATGGGTTTGGATCTCCATATGGACCATCCACAAAAAAAAAAGAGGGGGGGAATATGCTTCCTAAATCCCTATGGATTTAATAGAAATGGGAAAAATGATTTTCTAGGCTTTTTACCTTTCAGATGTTATTTCATGTTAATTTATAATTGTGGTGCACCCATTACTTTCAAATACAGATACTTCCTTCAAGGAGTTAGCAAGGCAACTTTGGAGGCAAGGAACAAACAAATGTAAAATTAAATTGCAATGTACAAGCAGTACAATACTGTAAAATAAAAAAAAAAAAAAAAAGTCACAAACGGAACCTGATATTTCATAAATACTTTTGTGCTGTTGAGAGAAGGGGACATGGAATCACAACACCGGAAACATACAGGACATGTTATGGGATGTACTCGTTACTGTGCCCCACTCCCCAAATTATATGTTGAAGTCCTGACCCCTATTACTTCAGGAAATAAAAATTC
>NW_007740917.1:0-8298 GCF_000696425.1 Galeopterus variegatus | reverse complement strand
CCCCACTCCCCAAATTATATGTTGAAGTCCTGACCCCTATTACTTCAGGAAATAAAAATTCGGTACTTCCAATACAGAGTGTGGCAATGTATTGGGAAATAGGGCATTTAAAGAAGTAATTAAGTTAAAATGAGATCATTAGGGTAGACCCTAATCCAATTTGACTGGTGTCTTTCTAAGAAGAGGAAATTTGCACACAGGTGTAGAGAAAGGACACCATGTGGACTGAAGACTGTCATCTACAAACCAAGGAGAGAGGCCTTGGAAGAAACCAACCTTGCCAACACCTTAATTGTAGATTTTCGGCATCCAGAACTGTAAGAAAATGAGTTTCTGTTGTTTAAGGTACCCAGCTATGGTGTTTGCTATGGCAACCCTAGCAAACAACAATGCTACAAGATAGGTTTTAGTCAGGGAAATTTCACAGCAGAGAAGTAGGAGGGCATCTGTAGCACTGCGAACTCACATTTTCCTGCAGATTTGTGCTTAAGACAGCCACAGCCAGTTGGATGCACCATAGAAAGGGCTCTGATAATGGGACTCCACACTCTTAACACTCAGAGAAAAAGGAAAAAAAAAACTATAGGGAAGGGAGGAAAGGTAATGTTCGGGCAACTCTGTGACAATGAGCCTTTTCTGGGTCTCAATGCCCAGTGTCCAATCTCAGCTAGGCCTTCCAAGCAAGCTCTTTGCTCTTCGTCTTTCCTTACCCATGTATGACAAAATCATTTATCCAGATGACCAGCTACAGAACATAGATTCTTTAGTCTAATTAATATAAAGATTAGCAATTGCTTTAGTGCGTTTGTTAAAAGGGTAGCTATGACTATTTTTTACGATAACGGAAAAAATATCCACTTGTAAATCATGATTTATATATTGGAGCGTGAAGAAATTTTTAACCTCTTTTACCAAAAACGATTATATATACATATGTATATATATACTGTGTGTATATATATATTTACTCTATGTGTCACCAATTTAATTGGTTAAACACATCTTGCATTTGTAATTCACCTACAAGTTGTGTGTATATTACACAAGCAAAGGCAAAAGAGAAATGTGGGTGATATGGTTACTTTATTTCCACCCTATTGACTCCATTGACTAGCTTAGGTCATGCAAGAAACTATGTAGTTTAGGAGGATGAGGAGCTGAAGTGATGAAGATCACTTTGGAATTCGGTTACATCTGAACCTAACCTACAGGGAGACTGGAAACCCAGTTTTGCACTCGTGCATTACTGAGTAAGCAGATCGGCATCTACTCCTGGCTCAGCATTTGCAGAGGCCTTGCCTCTCACACAGCTTAGCCCTTCACCTGCTGGTTTGGTTTTCACAATTACCTGCCTCTCCGGCAATGAGAGTTATGCAGCCCTGGATAACTGTGAGAAAACTGCCTTGAACCTGTGGGTTTTTTCCACTGGAAACTTCTGAACCTGGCAGAGTAGGTGGAATCCACTACGTTTTTCATGTGGCAACGTGACTTAAAAAGACTCACTGGCAGATAGTTTTGGTACATATGCCTAAGGACTTTAGACGAATATATTACATGACATTAAAATGATGTTCATCTGATTTCCAGTTAGTAATGGGAACAGAGAGGGATATTTATGTTGCATAAGCAGCTGAATGCCTAAGCAGAGTTAATTTTAAAAGGGCCAGTACCTACTTGATCGGTTGTCACTCATTTCAGATGTGTCTTACAAAGAAACTAAAGATCTACCTAAAAAGCTGTATAATTTTGGAAAGAAAATGACCAATACAGAAACTTCTTGTTAGTATGACCAGTTACATAGATTGATGTTTCTTACACCTTGTATTCATGGGATAAGTACCTTTGGTGTTGGTGTATTATCCTCTTTGCTTATTGATGGATTCATATTATTATTATGTTAAGTATCTTTGCATCTATGTTCATAAGTGATATTGGTCTATGATTATTTTCTTGTAATGATATTGTCAGGTTTGGAATTAGTTATTCTGGCCTGATTAAATGAATTGAAAAGCTACCCTTTCTCCTCTGTTTTCAGGGAGTTTATGTAGAATTGATAATATTTCTTACCTCAATATTTGATAGAATTCACCAATTTGGGCCTGGATATTTCTTTATAAAAATTTGTTATCAATGAATTTAATTTCTTTGATAAATATAGCACTATTCAGATTTTGTACTTCTTCTTATGTTTGTTTTGGTAAGATGTGCTTTTCAAAGAATTTCATTTGTCTCAGCTGTTAAAATCATTGATATTAAGATCTCCATACTATCTGTGTGATCTGTAGATGTCCACTCTGTCATTTCTGATATTGTATTATGTCTTGTTTTCTTGATTAGTCCAGCTAAGGATTGACCAATTTTATTAATTATTCAAAAGAACCAGTTTTTTTTTTATTTAGGTGGGTTTTTTTTTCCATTTTATTGATTTTTGTGTCTATATTTATCATTTTCTTTCTTCTACTTACTTTGAGTTTTATATGCTCCTTTTTTTTCTAATACCTTTAAGTGGAAACTTTAATTATTAATTTAAACTTTTCTTCCTTTCCACCATAAGCATTTAAACCGAAAATTTCTCTCTTATGTCCAATTTAGCTGTCTCCTACCACTTTCGATGCATTTTGTTTTCATGATCATTTAGTTAAAAATATTTTCTATTGTGATATCTTCTTTGACCAACAAATTACTTAGAAGTACATGCTTAATTCTTTTTCTTCTGTTATGATCAATCTGCCATTAATCACATCCAATGCATATTTAACTTTGTGTATCTTTTTTTTTATAATTTTAGGATTTTCACTTTGTTTCTATTTCACAGTTTCCGAATTTCTTCTGAAATTCCCCATCATATTAACCACTCTATCTCTCTAGACTTATTAACAAACTTATCTCAGTTATTTAAAAGTTGCTATCTACTAATTCCTACATCTGAGTTCTACACGGGTCTCTTAACTGATTTTACTCTGGACCATGTGTCATATTTTCTGTTTTTGCTCGTGTCTAGTAATTTTTGGCTGCATACTGTACTTTATGTGTGACATATGGTAAATATCCTACAAATTCTATGATTTTCCAGTAAATTTATGTGTACACATACACAGTACACACACACACACACACACACACACACAGATTTACATAATATATGTCTGTTTTTGTTGCTTATAACATAAATACCTGGGACTAGGTGATTTATAAAGAAAACAAAATTTATTGCTCACAGTTTCTGAGGCTGTGAAGTCCAAAGTCCAGGGAACACAGCTGGTGAAGGCCTTGCTGGTGGCAATGGTGACAATAGATTGTGAAAATGGTGGAGCAGAGAGAGCAGAGACTAACCTCCTCATTCACTCTCTTTTTAAAGCCCTCAGAACTACGCCCACAACCACCATTTTTAATCCATTCGTTGTAGCATGGTCCTGCAATCTAATCAACTCTTCAAGGCCTGACCTTTCAATTACCATAATACAGGATTTCCCAACCTCAACAGTTACAGTGGGGATTAAGTTTTGGGGAATATTCAACCAAGGCATTCTCTAAAGGGTGCTGAATTTTGCTCTAATAGACACTTGAATTACATGCACACCATGTCCAACTTGTGAAGTTGTGGTGATAAGCTTTGTTAATGTGCTTGTATTTCTGTTTTGCTCTTCTTCCTGGGATGAATCCCTTCATCTGGGACATAGTTGTCACTCCCAATGTGTGATCCTTCGGAGATTTTAATGAAAAGTTCCTCTAAGCTGGCAGGATTTAAACTTGAATATTTGTCCCCTTACTCTGAGGTAAACAGCAGTGGAAATCTTAGCTCAACTCCTTCAGCTTTCCAGTTGTTATTTTCCTCATGTCCAGATTCTCTCGGAGTCCCTTCAATTTTCTGAATCCTAAGGCCAAAATGATTGCAGTTTTATGTTTGATTTTTAATCTTCCTGTGCCTCACAGACTAGAGTGTGCTCTCAAGGGAAAAGTCATTAAAAGTTTATTTTAAAATTTACTTATTTTGGATTACATATATCCAGAAAGCTTTTCAAATAAATCTGATTAAAGCAGATTAAAGGCTATACCCATTTTATTTCTCTTTCTGGTAAAAGCATATTTTAACCATGGCCTAAAGGCAGTAACTTAACTCACTTTGATAGTGGGAATATTTTAAGCAAGGATGAGGAAGGAGTGTTGTGTGGAAAGCAGAGATGATTTCAAAATTTATTTAATTCCTAAGCTAGTCCATTGAAACAAGTTCCTAATTTTAATGTAATTATAAGAGAAACTGACCTAGGAATTATAGAGTCTATATACAAATTGCTTTGAGTAGTATTATTAAAAATAAATTAGTTTAAGAGTAGTTCAGAATGAATTATGGAATTTCTAGTTTATCTCCACATAGACTATTTTACACTCTAGAGGAGAGTTTTCTAAAATTTTAAGAAAATAGTACTTCTTAGAACTACTAAGTACTTCTTCGTACTTCTTAGAACTACTTAGTACTTCTTAGAAGTACTATCTTCTTAAAATAACAGAACTTAACATTTATTGAGAATTTATTGCATTCCAGGTACCATTTATAGATATTAACTCATTTCACCCTCAAAACAAACTTATGAAGTATGTAAGAATTATACCAACTTTACAAATGAGGGCTGCAAGTCACACTGTGATTCAATAATTTTCATATCAAGACACTAACAAACAGTAGAGCAAAGATTTGAACTCATGCAGACTGGCTCCAGAGCCTGAGTTCTTCAACCACTCTAAATACTGTAAATACTTATTTTTGTAATAAGTGTCCCTTATCCATATAATTTGTGAGATATTCGGTCCAATAAGTGTTCTACATTTTTTTAACTGCAAGATTGCCCAGAACTTTTCATACATTGCTATACTTTCTCAGATCATATGTTAATTTTTTTATGGGTCCAGTGGGTGTACTAGTAAATTGGCTCATCAAACAGAAAAAGTTCCTCATTTATAGCACTTGTCAAGTCCTACACCAAAATTGATTTCAAGTTACCATTGGTTTAACAACTGCCTCATAGGATTTCTGAATATTTACCAGTTGGCTTCCTGGAATGAGCCAACACACTACTTAACTTTCTTAGAAGAAGATATATGGAGTATCTTTCTCTCTGTCACTCTCTCTTTCCCGCCCTCCATCCCTGCTTACCAGCCTCCTCTCTATATTTCTTTGGTAAAATACAGAAAATATAATTTAAAAAATGTCTTTTCTCAAGCAAATTCTGACTTTGTAAATGAAACATTAATCAACATTGAAAAACCCAGATGTTAGGTCATACAAATCTACTTTAAGGATCTTAAGAACAACCACAGTAACAAAAAATTAAAACTGATAAAACAAGAGACTATAGTTTAATGAGTTAAAGATCCAAAAAGATCACTTTAAAATCCCATAAGATTGTAGCGAAAGGATTTAATAAAACATTTTATTTAGTAATATAAAATGCTGTAATTACCACATGAATAGAAATGAAATGAATGAATTCCTCTGGGATCCTTGACAGTAATCTCCAGGAGATAATAAATTATTGCCTACTTTTGTAAATTATGCCATAAAACCTCCAAGGAGACATTTACTTATTGTTGTTTTACTCAGTGTGACTAATAGAATCATTTTTACCTAGATTTGAGAGACAGGAGAAATGATGTATATTTCCTAATGTTTTATATTATTTTATTTAAGTAGATAAATAAGAGAAATTCTATGTCCTGTATTAATGTACTAAAACTCATTTTTATGGTTCAGCTTAGTGTCAAGTTGGAAGGCAGCATCATAATTGTCACTCAAATGAAATGGAATGCAACTGAAAAAGCAGTCTTCTGGGAGCCAGGGATCCCCTTGTGCGCATGTGACCTCTCTTCTATTTAAAATTCTCAGCACCTCTTTCTTCTTTGTCCCCACGTGCATTTCAGGTAATATAACCTTTAAAATTTTAAAGTATGGTAATTTCATTTGAACACGTAAAGGAGTGTGTAAATGTTGTTATTCACTTAGAAAACTAAAGTGGTATCTAATTTAGATGAAAGAGCACTTCTGCAAGTGGTTTATATTCACAACAAAGGTAGACAGATATAGATACAAGTTGTTTTTTTTAAATGAACATTATTCAACGTGTTCATATTCCTTACATTCCATTAAAATTGATTGTATCAATAAAAACTCTTCAAATCTTCTTTTCTTTTAAAGTCTGTTGCATTGAATATTGATAAAAACTGATCACCTTAAGACACTTTCTAAAGTGCATTCCTAATGCTGAGAAATATTAACAGATATTTAAACAAAACTCAAAAACCTTGAACAACAAAATGTTTTACTGCCATATATTGTTTGATACATGTGAATCTTGCATCTCACCATCTCATTCTAGGAGTTTCATAAAGCACTGAATTTTGCATCCCGCAAACTTTAATAAGTTATATTTTTATTTTGATTTAGTTCAAAATATTTTTTAACTTCTTGAGATTTCCTCTTTGAGTCGTGTGTTATTTACAAATGTGTTGTTTAACCTCCAAGTATTTCAGGATTCTTAGCTATATTTCTGTTATTGGTTTCTAGTTTAACTCCATTGTGGCTGACTGGTGAATGATCTCTGTGAGTTTTGAGAAGAATGTGTAATCTGCTGTTGTTGAAGGAATTTGTCCATAGCACTCATTACATCCAGTTGATTGATGGTGCTGTTGAGTTCAAGCCTGTCCATTCTGATTTTTTGCCTGTTGCATCTGTCCATTTACAATAGAGGGGTGTTGATGTCTCCCACTATGATAGTGAATTCATCTGCATGTCCTTGCAGTCCTGTCTGTTTTTGCCTCACATACTTTAATGCTCTGTTGTTAGGCACATAAATATGAAGAACTGTCATATCTTCTTGGAGTATTGATCCCTTTACCATTATTTTAATGCCCCTCTTTATCCCTGATAACTTTCCTTGTTCTGAAGTCCGCTCTGTATGAAATGAACACTGCTACTACTCCTGCTTTCTTTTAATTAGTGTTAACAGGGTACATCTTTCTTCATCCCTTAATTTTTAATCTACTTGGCTCTTTATATTTAAATTGGGGTTCTTGTAAATAACATACAGTTGGATCTCATTTTTTAATTCACTCTGGCAATCTCTATCTTTAATTTGAATATTTCGACTATTGATATGTAAAATGGTGATATCATTAGATTAATATCTACCATAATTATTATTCTTTTCTATTTGTTATCCTTGTACTTTGTTCTTTTTTTGTCTTCTACTTTACCTTTTCTGCCTTTTGTGGTTTTAATCGAGGACATTTTATGATCCTGTTTTCTCTTCTTTCTTAACATAACTATTACATTTTGTTTATTTGTTTGTTTGTTTTTTACTTTTTTAAATGTTTGCCCTAGAATTGCAATGTACATTTACAACTAATCTACATCCACTTTAAGATAACACTGTATTGCTTCTTGGGTAGTGCAAGCACTTTATAATAACAAAATATTCCTAATTCCTCCCTTCCATCCCTTAAATCACTGCTCTCATTCATTTTACTTATAAACAAAGATACATAGATATGTAGTTAATCAAATATATAATATGAATATACAATCAAATATATTATTTCTATTATTATTTTGATCAAGCTGTTATCTGTTAGATCAATTAAAAGTAAGAAAAATAAAAGTTTTTACTTTACTGTCATTTATTCCCTTTCCGAAATCCTTCCTTTCTTCATGTAGATATTTAAGTTTTTAACCTATGTTATTTTCTTTCTCTCTGAAGAATTTCTTTAACATTTCTTGCAAGGCATGTCTACAGGCAACAGATCCCCTCAATTTATGTTTGTCTGAGAAAGTCTTCATTTTTCTTTCACTTTTAAAGGATAATTTCACAGAGTACAGAATTCTAGGTGGGTGAGGTTTTTTGCTTTTGTTTTGTTTTGGTTTGGTTTTTTCTCTCAATACTTTAAGTATTTCACTCCTTTATTTTTGTTTGCATTGTTTCTGAGAAAAAGTCAGACATAAATTTTATGTTTGCTCCTCTGTAAGTATTTTGTTTTTGTTTTTGTTTTGTTCTCCTACCTGACTATCTTCAAAAGTTTTTCCTTGTCTTTGATTATCTGAAAGTTTGAATATGATATGTCTAATTGTAGTATTTTTATCATTGATCCTGCTTGGTTTTCTCTGAGTTTCCTGGATTTGCTATTTAGTGTCAGACATTAATATGGTAAAATTCTTAGTCTCTATTGCTTCCAATATTCCTTTAGTTCCCTTCTCTCTTTTTCCTCCTTCTGATATTTATTCGTGTTACATACACATTATCCCTTTTA
>NW_007740916.1:26870-27729 GCF_000696425.1 Galeopterus variegatus | reverse complement strand
GTATTTCTTGTTTGAAGGGAAAACGCAGACTATTATGAGCTTTTTTCCCAAGCTGAAATTTTAAAAAAAATTCCCTAAGCACATATAGCTAGTAAACCATAACCTTAAATTTTTATAGCAATAGTACAATTAATTTCGTGGTTTTTTTTCTCCTTGAAATGATCTGTTATAAATGCCAAGGGCATGGTATAAAAATACACCTCTTGAAGGTATTGCTATGGGAACCTAAGTTAAAGTGATCATGTATGTATTTAGACTTCCAAGCCTCTGACAATTCAAATGTGGACTGTATGGAATTATTGGGGGAGTGGACAGAAGATATATCCCTCTAATAATCCTCCATAAATATGTTTTCTGTTACTCAGGTGTTTGTTAGGAGTTACATAAGCCTATTTTTGCATTGAGAGTCTGTTTTATGGTGGGATCCCAGAGAGCTAGTACTTTGTAATAAGTGTTAGGAAGACTTTCATGTACTTTTTGTGAGGTACTGAAATGACAAGCTNGGGGTGATTTTATTTTAGTCTCAAAAGTGAATTAGAGAATCTTCCCTTCTGTTATCTGAAAGATTTTATTCAGATACTAATCATTTGTTTCTTTTAAGTTTGGTAGATCTCTGTTTTGGACCCAGGGGTTTCTTCGTGGGCAGGTTTTAAATTACTTAATACTGAAACATAGTTACATTGTATTTCCTGTTTGAAGGGAAAACGCAGACTATTATGAGCTTTTTTCCCAAGCTGAAATTATAAAAAAATTCCCCACTTGGGACTTAACAAGGGATACTAAGCACATGTAGCTAGTAAACCATAACCTTAAGTTTTTATAGCAATACTACTGCAACAATGAATTTTGTTTTTTTTTT
>NW_007740916.1:23746-24826 GCF_000696425.1 Galeopterus variegatus | reverse complement strand
AAAAAAAAAAAATGCCGCGTCCTTTGAAATACAGTGTGCACCTGACCTGCAGGGCACATCTCAGTTGCAAACGCCCCCGAGCGTGGCGGCGGCTACGGCGCTGGACGGCGCAGATGTGGCGAGAGCAGCGGCCCCTGCCGCGGGCCCGAGGGCGCCTGGTCTGCAGCAGCCCGAGAAGCGGCCGTGCGCGCCGGGGGTGCCCGCTCCTCCACGAACCGTCTCCCCTGGGCGCGGCTCTGGGGATGCAGCTCCCTGAGCCTTTTCAGCACACGGGAAAGGTATGAAAGCCCTGATCGAGAATCTTCCTAAGCAGCCTTTCCCGCGGCGTTTCCCTCATCAGTCATCAGCCTTCTCCTATTCTCTGTTAAACTGCCTGGGTTTCAACCAGCTCCTTGACTGTCCCGTCCGGAGGCTCCCGGGGCACCCGCTAACGTCCACGCCCCGGCTCGGTCCCGTGCACTCTCGTGCTCATGCTCCTGTGTCCCTCCTGCCCTGCCGCGGGCTGGAAGAGGTCACAGCACAACCACGGGGCGCCGCAGCGAAGGAGAGGATCCGCCAACATGCCGTGTCTCTCTTGTGACAGAAGAGGGCGCTGTTGGCTACGAACGCTTTCTCGGCCTTCTCAACGTGCCCTGAGCCTGGGGTGCCTCGTCACCACGGCATTTGCTTTGTGGGAGTTTTTGCTGTCCCTTCCACCCGTCATTTTGTAACACAATCAGGAAGATAAGCAACTTAGACAGCTATATGTTATTTGCTGAGAATTATTTTGTTCTCTGCACTTTCTGAATAAAAACAAACTCACAGATTAATTTTTCAGCTACAAAGATACGTATAGGCATTTCCGGGCAATTTGCTTAACATTTCATATACGTACAAGGATATTTCAATCCGTGATTTGAGTTGTCTACTTAGAAATGTGTCCAGTGAAGTGCAAATCCCGTTTCTTTCACTTGGTATTTTACAGGACTATTAAAAGTGGTCAATTGTGGGAAACTGGATTTGACATGATGTTGGCCCCAGGGACCTATACCCAATAGTGAGTGGGGCCTCGCTGCCAGCCTGGCTTCATTGCAGGCCTCG
>NW_007740916.1:21141-23130 GCF_000696425.1 Galeopterus variegatus | reverse complement strand
ACTCCTCTCTCCAGACCCTCCTCTTGGCTGCAGGGCTGTGGCTCCTGCCCCCTCCCCCTCTTCCTTTCCTCCTCCTCTTCCATTCCTCAATCCAGTGTTTCCTGTGGATCCAAATGGGGAGTTCATGCCGCCTCCTGCAGCAGCCTGGTGCATGCCCTCCTCAAGGGGTGGCCTCAGGGTCTTTGGCCTCCTTTCTGCCCACCCAGAAAATGGAAGCGACTTATTTCTTGGCTCCACTCAGCCTCCACATGATGCTAGTAGTAAAAACCCTGAAACACTGCAAGGACATCAGGTCACTAAGTTTCGTGTTTTTTCCTTGAAATCTTTTTGAATTCTACGTATTTAATTTTAGGATTGAAAGCTCATCTTATGCAAGTGATTCTCCTTTCTTTCATTTTGCTCACTCCTTGATACTAGCATAAATTTCAAGTTAGATTTGGAAAATAAAGCCTACTTGAGCACTCCTATCGCATTATAGTCTGTAGACAATATAAGTAGTGGAGTTTTATCTGAGAAGTAAGTCCACATGATAACACCACATCATGTATGAGTAATTTAGCCCAGAGACACTGAAAATAGAAAGACACTTTCCCTTTGTTAATGTGTGTGTCTGCCCCCATTACAAGAGAAAGGTGAAAATTGCTTCATGGTCTCAGTAGATTATAGTTGAAGTAAAGCATGGCCAAGGGGTGGTGATCAGGTATAGAAAGTGGTTGTGGATTGGGGAGTCCGTGGGGCTGGACCCATCCGTGTCTAGTGCACTTTGGATGTGCAGGGCTCTGGAAAGGGTGGGACTAATCACAGATGCTCAGTGAAGAGGCAGGTGGGCTCAGGCTGTGCTCTTCACCTCTCCAGGAGACCTGGACCACTGGGACCCTCAGAATCTTCATCTGGAGTGATGGTTCTAGCCCAGGTCACCCCCCTCCGTAAAGCTGTGTTTAATCTTACAAACTGAGGTCCTTGGTGGCATCTTAGGCCAGGCCTCATGGTCTGGGTCCTTGCTCCTAGAGGATGGGGTGTGGAAGCAGCTCTGCACCACAGCTGGGCAGAGATAGAGCCAAGCGTGTGCCTGGGGTTATTGGGGGGATGTGGGTGAAGGGAGCAAGGCCAGAGCCCTGGTTGCTGAGGCCCATGTGTATCAGTCTGCTCAGGCTACTGTAACACAGGACCACAGACCCGGCAGCTTAAACAACAGAAGTTTATTTTCTCACAGTTCTGCAGGCTAGAAGTCCAAGATCAAGGTGTTGGCAGGGCTGGTTTCTCCAGAAGCCTCTGTCACGCTTGCCTTCTCGCTGCATCCTCACATGGCCTTTTCTCTTCTTGTAAGGGCACCAGTTCTACTGGGTTAGGTCTCCACTCTTTGCCCTCATTTACTCTTAATTACCTCTTTATGGGCCTTGTCTCCAAATGCAGTCACACTGGGGGTTAAGGCTTCAACACACTGGGGGACACAATTCAGTCCATTACACCATGCCAATTCCACAGGCCAAGCAGTGCTGATCAGAGCATGGTCCAGAGCCACAGACAGCGTAGGCAGAGCAACTATCACCATGTTCAGGGGAGTGTGCCCAGGTCCTTTGTGGTGTCATGGGGCCCTGGAAACTGTAGGTCACCTGGCCCTGCAGCTGTCAGGGAGCTGTGGCAGTTCAGGGCAGGCCGATCTCTTTCACAGTCCTCAGCAGCTGCTCTGGTTGTTCCTTCTGCTTCAGTGACATCCTTTCCTCAGACCCCTGAGGCACACAAGGACCCCCGGCGCTATCTCCCTCCGTCACCAACATACATCCATATGAACATCTAAATGGGTGAGACAGAATAGTTCTTACTGTGCTTGTAATCGCAGCTTGTCCTCAGTTACAGAGCTGTGAATCTCATCCAGTGTATTCAAACATACACGTTACATATATGCCCACACATGTGTGTGCATGTGTGGATATAAACTTCCCCTTACTTTAAAATATTACTGTATTGTTTTTTACTTTCCCTCACTTT
>NW_007740916.1:16799-20968 GCF_000696425.1 Galeopterus variegatus | reverse complement strand
TTCCCCTTACTTTAAAATATTACTGTATTGTTTTTTACTTTCCCTCACTTTAAAATATTTCTGGATATATCATTGTGTAAAGTTCATAAATTGCATACAATAACTCAAATTTTCCAAGATTCTCAAAAGGTTAAAAAGGGAAATATATTTTCTCCCTCTTTCCAGAATCTATCATTATAATGAGGCAATGCCTGGATGTGTTTTAGTTCCTCTGAGAATGAAAAATGACAGCTTCCTGAACTGCCTGTGAGGGCTAAAAGTGTTTATATTTGGAAAACTGCTTTTGTACAAAAGGTACATATTTGAGACATTGAAAGGTAGAGATTTCTGCATGTTTTCTGTCTCCTGACTCTTTCATGCTTTTAGCAACATTTGATATAGTTGGCTGCAGAATTAGCAACATCAAAAGTGAACGAACTCTTGAGATCATACAGTAGTTGTCTGTCCGTACCTGACTTATCTCATGAAATGTCACGTTGTTCAGTTCCATCCACGTTGTTGTGAATGACAGAATTTCCTTTTTGTAAAAGGCTGTGTTGTATTCCATTGTGCATACAAGGGGTCTTCAAAATTCTCATAGAAAGATTTGTATTATCTCTTAATTCTATTTTTTCCACAAACTTTTGGAAGTACCCTCATATATAGCATATTCTCTTTATCCATTCATCTGTTGATACACACTCAGGTTGCCTCTGTATCTTGGCTATTGTGGATAATGCTGAAATGAACATAGGAGTACAGATATCTCTGCGACATATTGACTTCAATTATTTCGGATATACACCTAGAAATGGGAATGCTGGATCATATAGCAATTCTATTTCAAAAAAGTCAACTACTTAGAAATAGAGAGTAGAAATGCGGTTACCAGAGACTGGTGGAGAGGAGAAGGGAAAGAGAAAGGGGAGATGTTAATCACCAAAGAATACAAAGTTTCAGGTAGCCTGGAGGAATAAGTTGTAGTGATCTATTGCACTGCACGGTGACCACAGTTAATAATAATGTATTATATTTTAACATTCTCACCCCAAAAATATGTTTAGTTGGTGAGGTGATGGATATGTTAATTAGCTTGACTGAATTTTTCTGCAATGTACACATAGATCAAAACATCACATTGTACCCCAAAATATACACATTTATTATTTGTTGATTAAAAACAAATTAATAAAAATTAAAAAAACATAAACAAACCCACCAGGATTTTCTATTTCCTATTTTTTCTTATGTTCTCTCCTGATTCATTCCATTTCTTTGTATTTCTGGCTATTACATACCTAGTTCAGCTTACTCAATGAGAGGAATGTTAGCTCAAGACATGATGTTCGTTCATGGACGTGGTTTTCTTTTGGTCACTGGCGTCCTCAATAGCATCTCAATTACAAAGTATTTACTGTCCATATTTATCACATACTGTATGTTGAACAGTTTTTAGATAAACAGCCTGGCTGTAAAAGGACAATTTAAAGAAAGTTAAAATACAGAATTAAAGACTCTTAGAAATTACCCCTCTAATCTTTTCTGAATATACGGATCCCTTCTTTAATGTTAGGGTAGCGGGTCTCCTGCCCCTGCTGGAACACTTTGGTCAAATAAAGATGCTTCTCTTACGAGGCAGCCTGTTTCCCTTTGTGTTAACTCTACTCAATGAAAAAGCTTCTCCTAGTATTGACAAAGATTTCTTACTTGTAACTTCTACCTACAGATTTTTCCTGGGTTACATAGAAAAATGCTAATTTCTCTTCAACTAGAAATATCTTTAAATATCTGAGGATGGCAATTATACACACCCTAAGTTCTCATTTTTTTTTCAGTTAAAATGTTTGCAGTTCCTTTAATGGTTCCTCATAATGCACGATTCCATTTTTCTCTCTACTCTTGATTCTTTCTGCTTCCTTCAGAACACACATCCTACTTTTATATGTGGAGTCCAGGAAGCAAACACAGTATTGATGCAGACTTTGAGTCATGTAAAACAGCTTCAAGATAAATGCCAAATAACCACTTGTAGCTGTTACCAGGTATAATATCTGTCATAAAAGACACCTCCCACCCAAACCAGCATGCTCTAGTAAACCCATTTCCACAGAAAAGAGAATTCTTCAATAAATGTGTGCTGATGAGCACACCCACTCACATCACTTCTTTCCCTCTACTTGGTCCTAATTTCACCCCAATTAAGATTGGTGTTGATGAACCCCGGCTTTGGATCTTTCTTTTCTGGTACTTCTCATAAATATTAGTTGTCACCAGGGGCAGGAGATAGGAGTGAGCCACTGGGTTTCTTTGAGTCATCAGGCAATAGAGCCATTCTCTAGGTCTTTTAAAAAAATTATTACTTTAAAATCCAGGGATTCATCTATTAACTTCGTAATACTAGATTCTCTAGCAAAGTGTTAGAACTGTGGTTCTTGGAAGCTGTAAAATGAGCTAGACCCTGCACACCTGGCACACCTTAAAAAATTTGGCATGAACATTTTGAAAACACTGCTTGTTTGACATGGGCTGCCAGTTTCCCCCCATAGCATGTAAGCCTCAGTTTCTTCAAATGTAAAATGGGAATGTTAATAATATCTAAGTTTCATAGGCTTGTGTGTGGATTATATGAGATAATGTTTGCCAGTAACAGCATGATTTCCTGGTTCATGGTAAATGGTCACTGAATGGAGTTATTATTATTACTGTTATTGTTATTATTTGAGTTAACCAAGGACTGAGGAATCCACAATGATGTCATGATGGATTCTGAACAAATCAAGTCCTTCCCTGGCTTGGACTCCAAATACTCAGGAATCCAAACACCATTTGGGGGGATGGGAAGTCTCTGGATGGTTTGAAAACACATTCATTCATTTAACACCTGTGTTGAGCACCTACTACATGCTAAATCTAAGGACACATTAGTGAGCAGGGTGAGGTAGTTTTCCAGGGGGTGACCCTGCGTTCTAGTCGCCACATGAACCGTGGAGGAATGCCAGCCGTGTTCCTTTCTAACACTTTTTCTCATGGCCTCATGGTTTCTGTGCCCTTTGACCAGCTTCATAATACAGCTGGGTGTCTACCTGAATTGTTCTGGCAAATACCATACAAATGACCCATTGATAATTATAAAAAATTTCTCCCAGATTATAAAACAGAAATGTAACAGCTCTTAATAACTGTATCAAATCTTTTTCTCTCCCTCCCTTGTGACCTGCTGGGTGATTAGCCCATTTTCCCAGCATGGTTGTGTGATTATCATTATTTCATAGGCCCATGCGTGACCTTGGAGCCTGAGTGCGGAACCGAGATAATTAGTTCTTTGAGACCTCTGGGAGNTTCATTGCAGGCCTTGGGTGCGACTAGAAACAATAAAGGGTGTGGGGTGACAGAACCTCATCCTGTGTGCTGATGAGCACTCCCACTCACATCTTTTTGGGGGATATTACTTCTTTCTACTTGGTCCTAATTTCGCCCCAATTAAGACTGGTGTTGATGAACCCTGGCTTTGGATCTTTCTTTTCTGGTACTTCTCATAACTATTAGTTGTCACCAGGGGCAGGAGATAGGAGTGAGCCACTGGGTTTCTTTGAGTCATCAGGCAATAGAGCCATTCTCTAGGACTTTTAAAAAAAATTATTGCTTTAAAATCCAGGGATTCATCTATTAACTCCGTAATACTAGATTCTCTAGCAAAGTGTTAGAACTGTGGTTCTTGGAAGCTGTTAAATGGGCTAGACCCTGCACACCTGGCACCCTGCCCGCCCTATCATGGGTCCCTCGGTAAGTCTGAGTTGATAACTCACACTTTCTGGCAGTCTTGGCAAAGTTGAGTTTTTGGTTAGCCTTTTTAGTTCTACTGGGTGATTTTATTTGTTTTCAGTTAGTCTCTTTAATGAATCCACATCTCCTTCTTTCCTGCCTATACCCTCTGCCTAAGGTTTCTGCTGTGCTTTAAGCTGGTGCCAACTGAATAGTATCACACGGTCAGTCTGTGTCCTCATTTCTCCCCAGCTGAGGCTGAGGCCAGACAGTCACACTCACTTAATGCACTGAACCAACAGCACGTGTGCTGGACCACAGGGATGGGAGTGGTGGGAGAGAAGGAAAATCAGGGAGATGTTGTGGGGAGGGATCCTTTTTTCAGGTCACAGGGAGCAGTGAGAATCGACATAGTACAGTCATGACAC
>NW_007740916.1:3968-16522 GCF_000696425.1 Galeopterus variegatus | reverse complement strand
TCACCAACATACATCCATATGAACATCTAAATGGGTGAGACAGAATAGTTCTTACTGTGCTTGTAATCGCAGCTTGTCCTCAGTTACAGAGCTGTGAATCTCATCCAGTGTATTCAAACATACACGTTACATATATGCCCACACATGTGTGTGCATGTGTGGATATAAACTTCCCCTTACTTTAAAATATTACTGTATTGTTTTTTACTTTGCCTCACTTAAAAATATTTCTGGATATATCATTGTGTAAAGTTCATAAATTGCATACAATAACTCAAATTTTCCAAGATTCTCAAAAGGTTAAAAAGGGAAATATATTTTCTCCCTCTTTCCAGAATCTATCATTATAATGAGGCAATGCCTGGATGTGTTTTAGTTCCTCTGAGAATGAAAAATGACAGCTTCCTGAACTGCTTGTGAGGGCTAAAAGAGTTTATATTTGGAAAACTGCTTTTATACAAAAGGTATAAAGGTAGAGATTTCTGCATGTTTTCTGTCTCCTGACTCTTTCATGCTTTTAGCAACATTTGGTGTAGTTGGCTGCAGAATTAGCAACATCAAAAGTGAACGAACTCTTGAGATCATACAGTAGTTGTCTGTCCGTACCTGACTTATCTCATGAAATGTCACGTCGTCCAGTTCCATCCACATTGTTGTGAATGACAGAATTTCCTTTTTTACTGACAAATCCCCGAGCTCCCAGGAAGTTTACAAGCAAGGAGTTTTAAAGGAAAAATTTGTGGGTGGGGGTAAGGGCAGCGTGAGTAGCCTGTGGACGTTTCTGATTGGTTAAATCTCAGAAGACAAAACAAGGGCTCTGGACTCATCTAGCTCCAACCAGTTGGGGTCCTTGCAGTGCTCATTTGGTCAGCATTTTCATCTGGTGGGAAACTTGGATCTCATTCCCTGTAAAAAAATCTCAAGGATACATGTGTAGACAGTGCCTTTGATCCTTGGAGCCTAGTGGCTCCTTCCTTATTGCTTAGGTTACGTCCCTGTGCTCAGCTGCTTCTTTGTACTCCCTTCGGTGGGGCTGGGTCACATACCCTTCAAACCCATCTTGTGCAGACTGGGTCACAGACCCCTCATATGCTGTGGAAACTAGGTAATTGGAAAAAGATCCTGGGAGCCTCTGGCAACGTTGACATGCTTTATTTGGAAGTAAGCTCAGCCCCCAATGGATCAGAGCCATTGTCTTTTATACTAGAGTCAGATAGCCAAGGAACACCTGGGGGTACATGGGCAGTTAACCTATTTACAACAGAAGGCTGAGTCATGCTCAGCCAGACATGAGGTGAGGGAGCCTAACCAGTCTGTCTCCATTTTCTTCACACCTTCCTTGATGACTAGTCTTAAAACTCAGCTCCCTAAGTATTAGTTGGAGAGCCCAATTTGCAGATTTTAAATCATTTTAATTTGAGAGGCCAAGGCCTCAGCTTGATTTCACCTGAGTGTGGGGAGCGCTTTATTGAGGAGGGGTGCCTGCTAGGTTTCACCTGGAACACTCTGGGGAGCAAGAACACAGGCTTTGAAACCAGATAGACCCGAGCCCGCAGCCCAGCGCTGCCACTTCATATCTGATTGCAGGATCTCTCTAACCCGATCCCAGAAACACAAGAGATTTAAAGGCTGAGCAGATAACATAAATGACGCGGAAGGCTCATTTCTGCTGTGGGCTGCACTGTGGGCTGCACTGACTCTTACCATATGGCAATGTTGTCTCCTTCTTGCCATACCATCAAATTCTTCAATAAAGATCAGAAATCTCAATTTTTATGTGAACCCTCTTGTTTCTTAAAAAATTTGGCATGAACATTTTGCAAACACTGCTTGTTTGACATAGGCTGCCAATTTCCCCCATAGCATGTAAGCCTCAGTTTCTTCAAATGTAAAATGGGAATGTTAATCATATCTAAGTTTCATCGGCTTGTTATGTGGATTATATGAGATCATGTTTGCCAGTAACAGCATGATTTCCTGGTTCATGGTAAATGGTCACTAAATGGAGTTATTATTATTACTGTTATTGTTATTATTTGAGTTAACCAAGGACTGAGGAACCAACGATGATGTAATGACGGATTCTGAACAAATCAAGTCCTTCCCTGGCTTGGACTCCAAATACTCAGGAATCCAAACACCATTTTGGGGGATGGGAAGGCTCTGGATTTGGTTTGAAAACACATTCATTCATTTAACTCCTGTGTTGAGTACCTACTATGTGCTAAATCTAAGGACACATTAGTGAGCAGGGTGAGGTAGTTTTCCAGGGGGTGACCCTGTGTTCGAGTTGCCACATGAACCGTGGAGGAACGCCAGTCGTGTTCCTTTCTAACACTTTCTATCATGTCCTCTTGGTGTTTCTGTGCCCTTTGGCCAGCTTCATAATACAGCTGGGTGTCTACCTGAATTGTTCTGGCAAATACCATACAAATGACCCATTGATAATTATAAAACATTTCTCCCAGATTATAAAACAGAAATGTAACAGCTCTTAATAACTGTACCAAATCTTTTTCTCTCCCTCCCTTGTGACCTGCTGGGTGATTAGCCCATTTTCCCAGCATGGTTGTGTGATTATCATTACTTCATAGGCCCGTGCGTGACCTTGGAGCCTGAGTGCGGAACCGAGATAATTAGTTCTTTGAGACCTCTGGGAGGGCTGTGTGCATTTAGGAGCATAGTGGCTGCCTGGCTGCTTCTAATCTCCTTCCGGATTGGGTATTTTCCTAAAAATTCATTAATCTCAATGTCTGAGTATAAATTATATTGATTGTAAGTTCTCATAAGCACTGGAATGAGATAAAAACATAGAATTGCTGATTTACTCTAGACTAATTAGAAGGGAAAGCCATGTTTGATGGCTAAGGTGCTAAACGTTACAGTATTCTAGGTCTGTGGAATGTTTGTGTGCAGTTAACATTAGCAATGCAGATTTCAGCATAGTCGTGTATTCTCACAACGTGCCTGAATGAAAAGCGGAAGAGAAGACAGGCTCATTTTGTCAGACAATAAATTCTATGAATGGGCATCGTGGTGCTATTGGACTCAAATTAGGGCTTAAGTATCTACTATGTGCCAAGTCTGTGGTAAGTACTAAGAACACTTTATTGGACTCCAAAGCATTAAGTAATTGTCCTGAAAAACCCTTGCTGAGTGGAAGAAAAGAGGTGTGACCTATGCCCTCTGTCCCTTTCCCTAGCCCAGGGCTGTCCCTCAGCTGCCCACTGGAATCATAATTAGGGAAGCTTTAAAAAATTCTAATGTCCAGGCCACACTCCAGATTAAATGAATTAGAATTTTGGGGGTTGGCACAAAGTCACAACTAAATTTTTAAGCTCTCCAGGTGTGTGTGTAGGTTTAAGAACCACGGTTTGATGCTCCTGGGGAGTTTGTGTGTCGTCTTGCCTTGGCCGGGGATCTGGACTCTGGGTTGGTTTTGCCTGGTTCGGGTGGGAAGTGGTGTGGCCAGCAGAGCAGACGTTGCTGGCTGGTGGCAGAGGAGAAGGGCAGCAGGCTGGCTCCAGCTACTTAGATGCAAATGGCATGCAACAGCATTCTTCCCTCTATGTCCTGAATGTTGCAGAAATCTGAGAAACTGCTGTTCTACAGCTACTTTTCTGTGCAACATTTATTTTCACCAGAACTTAGCATCTTGTTTTTTTTTCTTTAATTGAAAATATTTTAACATTTACTTATACATATTTGTGGGGTACAGTGTGTTGTTGCAATACAGGCATGTACTGCACAATGATTCGCTTAGGATAGGGAGCATAGTTTTGTACCCGTGAGTCCACCCCTTCCTCCCCCCCCATCTACTCCCTCCCCTCCTGACCTCTGGTAACCACTATTCTACTCTCTACTTCTTCTACGAGGACCACTTTTTTTTTTTTTTAGATTCCACATATAAGTGAGCTCATGTGGCATTTGTCTTTTTGTGCTCAACTTACTTCATTTAACATGATGGTTTCCAGTTCCATCCATGTCACTGCAAATGATAGGACATCATTTTATTTTAGAGCTGAGTAGTATTCCATTGTGTATATATACCACAGTTTTATTAATCCATTCATCCATTGATGGACGTTTAGTTTGATTCCATCTCTTGGCTATTGTGAATGGAGCTGTGATGAACATGGGAGTGCAGGCGTCCTTTTGATATACTGATTTCATTTCCTTTGGGTGTATACTCAGGAGTGGGATGGCTGCCTCATAAGGTAGATCTAGGTTTCATTCTCTGAGGAGCCTCCACACTGTTTTCCACAGTGGCTGTACCAATTTGCACTCCCACTAATAATGCAGGAGAGTTCCTTTTTACTCCACATCCTTGCCAGCATTTGTTATTTTTTGTCTTGTTGATAATAGCCATTCTGATTGGAGTGAGATGAGATCTCACTGTGGTTTTAATTCTTAGCAGGTTAGTTCTATAAGCCATTCTCTGTGCCTAGGAACAAATTTGTAACGTCCTTTATATCTCCTTGGCCAGAACTATACCAAATTCCCATCCCTAGCTGCAAAAGAGGCTGGCATCCCCTCCAAATATTGGTCCCCAATTGGTATAGAAGGAGGGGAGAGATGGGTCTGAGGTGGACAAACTATGATATCTGCTTCTCAGACTTCTCAGAATCTTGAATATGCGAATGTGAGTTGCTACTGTCCAGGGGCTCAATGCGTCTCCCACTGATCTAACTCTGCTGTCCTTCTCGATGTCTCTGGAATATACCATAGGAAATTCTGCTTCCGTCACAAGCTTCTTATCCTAGAAGTTCATGTAAACCTCTGAGTTCCATACCAGGCACACGGAGACTCTTCCCAATTTAACCAACATTTACATTTTAGGGCAGGAGAGCTGAGAGACAGGAAGTGGGAGGTAGTTTGGGAAGCTCGTCTGAGACTTGACCCAGGAGAGCTGAGACGACAGGAGGTGGGAGGTAGTTCGGGAGGTTCATCTGAGACTTGGCCCGGGAGAGCTGAGACGACAGGAGGTGGGAGGTAGTTCGGGAGGTTCATCTGAGACTTGGCCCGGGAGAGCTGAGACGACAGGAGGTGGGAGGTAGTTCGGGAGGTTCATCTGAGACTTGGCCCGGGAGAGCTGAGACGACAGGAGGTGGGAGGTAGTTCGGGAGGTTCATCTGAGACTTGGCCCGGGAGAGCTGAGACGACAGGAGGTGGGAGGTAGTTCGGGAAGCTCGTCTGAGACTTGACCCAGGAGAGCTGAGACGACAGGAGGTGGGAGGTAGTTCGGGAGGTTCATCTGAGACTTGGCCCGGGAGAGCTGAGACGACAGGAGGTGGGAGGTAGTTCGGGAAGCTCGTCTGAGACTTGACCCAGGAGAGCTGAGAGACAGGAGGTGGGAGGTAGTTTGGGAGGTTCATCTGAGACTTGACCCACATTTTTGGACCTGGATGGTTACCCTGATGTCGCTCACATTAACTTTGATCATCCCCGATCTTAAACTTTCCTCCCTGGCTGTGCTGGGTAAGTGCTGATCCCGTGCTGTCCTTGTTCCCAAAGCAGAGTCCGACCTGACCGTGGAGTCCAGACATGGACTACTGGGGTGGGAGGTGGGGATGGTGCTGCTGGAATCTGCCAGGGGAAGCGCTCTCTGCATATCTAGTGTCCCACGTGAACTCAGGATCCTCCCACCAACCTCACTGCTGAGGGGCTACCCCAGCCCAGCGGTTCCTCTTTACACACACTTCATTAATAAAGTGGGCTCCTTTCTATCATTTTCCTTGATGTGGAGGAAGAATGCCTTTGTTACTGTGAAACATCACTGTAAACAGCGTCAGTTCTCCACAAATGTTGATATCTGCAAACTGTAGACTCAGGTTTCATCAGCTCCATGTCTGAATAGGTGGAAAACTTTTATGTGGGAAAGTCACCATCCCATTGCAGTCAATGTGCCAGACGGCTTCACTGTGAGATTAGAGCTTAGCGCGATGGTCTGGCTACTTGGCACCTCCAGGCTGGCAGATGCTGTGGCTGTGTGGCCAGGGGGAGCCGTAAAAGGGATGGAGCCAAGTGTTTAAAATGAGAATTTATGTGAATGAAACACATTACATAGCAGTTCCAATTCAGCACAGTAGCAATTATCATAATTCTGCATAGAAAAGTTTGTCCCATACTTGTTGGAAATTACATCCATCTCAGTCTGTATAGGTTCAAAATGTTAACAGAGAAAAGAGCCACTTCTAGGAAGTCGTTTTGTTTTTGCTAAATCCTATCAAATCTACCACATTTTCATGTTTATCTGAGAACTCTCCTCTAAGACCTGTAATTGGGATTTGGTCTGAACCAACAATCAATAGTACAATTATAACTGTTCGGTAGAGTGAAAACAGAAGTCAATTTATTCAGTTTTGGCTAGTTAGTGTGGGAATGCTAATTGTATTTGCATATAAAGTAACACTAATTGCTAAGACCTGAACCTAAAATTGCATTTTCTTATGTTTAACAGGCTGAATTACTATTAATATCAACAAAAATGGATGTTTCTCTAAAGAAAAACTGATATAAGAGCACTTTCTTGGCACAATAAGCCAAGTGACTTTCTGTAGGGGATCTCTCAGTATTCCTCATAACATAAGCAGAGGTATTGTCTGTGGAAGGTTTCTTAGGGGTGTTTAATGCCATAAGCATAGTTATCATGGTCTGTAGATCTTTCGGGGATGCTCAATACCATACCAATGTTTGCTTCTGAGCTCATGATCAGTGCAAAACAGTGGACAGCTCAGTCAAAAATTGTGTTAGTGTCCTGTGGCTGCTGTAAGAAACTACCACAAACTGGGTGGCTTAAAACAACAGTCTTAACATTTCTGAGGCCAAGGTCCAAAGTCAGCGTCACTGGTATCCGCAAAGCCACGCTTCCTCGTGGAGGTTGTGGTGGTTCTGTGGCTTGCTGCAGCCTCTCCCTGTGTCCCATGGCCACCTTCTCTTCTGTCTGTATCGTCTCCCTCTGCCTTTCGAATAGAAGGACACTTGTGATTGTATTTGGAGCCCGAATAATCTCCCCAACTCAAGAACCTTAGTTTAATCACATCTACAAAGTCTTTTTTTCCCACGTAAGGTAATATTCACAGGTTCTAGGGATCAAGGCATGGATGTCTTTTGGGGGCCATTATTCAGCCTTTTACAAAGATCAAAGCTGACTATCTGGTAAAGTTAACTAAAGCAAGTGTGAGGCGGTGCCCAAGTGAAATCCAAAGTTTTAGGAACTCTGGAACCTCAAAATAGGAATCCCTACAGAATTTCAAGCTCAGATTAGCACAGACCCTCAGATAATGCACTAGCACATGGGATGGGGAGCTTGCCCCATGCTGGGAGTGAGCAAATGTTTGGAAAGATGGTCTGCTTCTGCTGCAGGATATTTAATGTTGCACCGAGGTATCTCAGTCGGTTCTGATACACTGCTTCCAACAGCCCAGAAATTCAACCCTGGGTGAAATTTTCCTAGGTGGTTTTATGTTGGATCAGGCATTTTTTTTTTCCTTTTTGTCTTTTTTACTGACCGGTAACGGGATCGCAACCCTCGGTGTCGCGCCCGCACCGCGCTCAGCCAGTGAGCGGGAACCGGTCTCCACATGGGATCCGAACCCTCGGCGGGAGCGCCGCCACACTCCCAAGCGGCACACTCTCCAGCGCGCCACCGGGCTGGCCCGGATCAGGCATTTTTTAATGCAAGGTTTGCTTGCAACTTTGAGAAATCTTTGAGAATTTCTGAAGCCATTCCATAACTCATATATATGGCCATGGGCACCACACTATTTTATGGTGATCTAGAGGCTATTGAAACCAAGTCATTTGCCCAAAGATGAATATTAACACTGAAGGAAAAGAAACACAATAATTTTTAAGGAATCTAAAAAATAATAAATTGAAAATTTATACAATTTATAATTCAGAATGGATAAAAAAGAAAATGTATCTTACCAATAAGAAAATGCGAATTCACTTTCAGTTACAATGTCTACTTTTGGTTATGGAAGATAAGTTGAACTCTTTAAACTATCACTACTTTCTTTTATAATTGCTATATAATCATTAAATGTATAAAAACTATTTTTTGTCCATTTATTAATTCGTTCTTTTTAAAATTGTCTATACCAGTTGATATAGTTTTAAAAATATTTTATGGTATTATGGATATATATTTAATGACACATTTTCTCCATGTTGATAAAAGTGTTACTTTATGTCTATATGAATAAGGGTGAGGAACACAGAGAAGGGACATTTACCATACACCCAAATCATTATTACATGATGATGCATTTATAACAAAAGATGTGTTATTCGGTCTCTGACCAACCTTCCTGAATATCAAGAAATTGACATTATAGCTGTTCTGTAGCCAATTACCATCGCCTGCTCTATGCTAGTGGCTCATGCACATTTTAATGGCAGAATTGGATGTTTAGTACCTAGCAGAAAAGAAGTCATCCTATTTATTCATGTAAATTGCTCTCCTCTCAGGAACTGTCTGTCTATGGGTTTTGAGAGTAGCACCATTCAGGGAACCACTGCAGTCTTGTTCAAAACCATGGAACTTTAGAAGACTCCTGAGAGTGTTTGTCTTCCAAATACCTCACTGATAGTGTGAAAATTGAAGACTGCTTTTCATAGTCACAGTTGATTAGTGGAAGAATCCATTCTAGAATTCAGATTTCTTAACAACCCATTCAGGATTCTCTGTCCTTACCCTATCTATTGATTAGGGTGGAACAGCATTTCCCAAGCACTGGACCAGGGCACTCTTATGTGTCCCAGATCTTTCACAGGACTATTGCCTAATTTAGATCATTTGTGAATGACTTTCTATTGCTCCAGTCAGATAGATACTCTTAAGTAGTGCCTGGCAGGCAGAATTTGAGCTGAGCTGGTTGTGGGGATGACATGGGGTGAGTACCGCTTGCTGTAAGTAGCACTGTTTCCAGCGCATGCCAAGGAGAGCCAGTGTGCATTAGTCGGGACAAGCTGAACAGAGCAGAAGTGAGTTTGCCTCAACAGCGGTGCACTGCACAGTGGTGCAGCACAGCGGTGCAATGGTGCATTTCAATGACTGCAGTGAGGTGACAAGGGCTCTGCTCTTCTGGACACTGTTGCGATGACAGCATTGTAATTGTTGCTGCTTTGCGTCGTGCTGTTGTGAGTTGTTTGAGCCGTTAGAGTGTGCTACCAAAGATTCTGGTATTTGAAAATGTCACAAGAAGACAAAAACACAAACTTAAGTGAGACAGTTGGACCACGATGACCACTCAGGTACCTTCCAATGCTGACAGTCTGAGTCTGTGATTCTTAGGTGTGGTGGTGTGGACTATGGGGGCAATGTAAATAAACTTTCTTAATTAAGGTGATTGATTATTTAATTGGCTCTTCAATTCCCCCAAGATATTGGAAAACAAACCTTTATATGCTGTGCATTCCAATGGACACAGTCAGTGACAGTTAATATTAAAACCCGCTGCAGGCAGGTTGTGGCAGATCCTGGTGTTCACATCACATTCCAAATCCTGCTGTGATGGCTTCATTGAAACAGGATGTGTGAGCCTCTTTGTGCTGTTGCTCTGACTTCCACGGGGCTAAGCAGCAGTTCTCTCCTGCATGGAAGTCCTCCCTCAACAGCAATCCCATTCACAGCCTACTGAAGGAACAGTGGGCTCGTGGCAGCGGGAGCGCTCAGGAAGCCCTCGTGAGGCAGGCTCATTGCCGACACAGAATTTATTCTGTCTGCGAGGCCCTCTGCTAATTAGCTTAAGTGAATTTGGAAAAGTGCATCCAACTTTCCTCATTTGGAAAATAAGGCTTTTGGCAGAGGTACCTCCTAAGGTACTAACTTTTGGCTCTAACGTTATGTTGTTCAAAGAGATCATGGTGGTTTCGTGGGAAATGTCGCCCTCAGCCGTAGCAGACAGCTCCCAAAAAGAAGAAAATCGAGTGGATCTTTTCTTTCAGTTTTGGCTCTTGAACAGCCAGTGCTTTCATTCTCTTAACCTTAAAAAACAAACCAATACAAAGCCCAAATAAAAGTCAAACTATACCTTTCAGAGAATGTTTATATTTTAGCTAAAGTATTATTTGTTAAAGTCAGACTAGAAAAATCTCTAATACCAACAAAGTTATTAGCATCGAGTTGTGTATACTTTTTAAAACGCTTGCTCTGTGCACACAGCCATATGCCCTTTCTCACTCCAAATGTTGCATATTTACATTTTCTCTCATTTCTCTCATTTCTCACGGGCCATGTTAGAACCTCCAGTCTGACTTATAGGGTTGGATTTCTGGGGTTGAGCTTGGTGCTGACACAAGTGGGTCTATATACTTCTAATGCTCTTACTCTCTGCCATTGGCTTACTGGTTATTGTTGTTTGACAACCAACTTAGGAATAACTTTTCTCTCCTTTAATTGCATGCCCTAACCCCCCATCCCATCTAAGAATGCTGTCACTATCCTATTACGAAGAAAGAGATGAAAACGACAGGGCAGTTTTGTAAAGCCCCAGCAAGAGTCTCTCCTCGTCTAACTGAGAGGCCTGGTGGAAACCCTGTCTAGCACTTCTGCATGGGGCAACACTCGGGGTACACAGTGTTGCTGCTAGAACTCTGCCTGCTCCCCAGTGGAACCGAGTGCTGAGAGCTCACAGCAGCAGGAGCCCTTTCTTCCTGGCTGCAGGAGGTGGGTGGCCACAGCCCAGGACGGGCGCTAGAGGACAGGCATTCAAGTCCTGACTGTGAGAGCTCGGCAAGTCATTTAATTTTTTTTAAAGTTTCCTTCCCTGTCAAATGGGGTTGAGTTTAATATTTCATTCCTCACAGAACTGTTGTGGAGATGACAAGTATATAGCCAAGAGCCTAGGATGTAGTAAGCGCTGGCCTGTGTCAGCTGTTGGGATTGCTGATGTTCCTGCATCTGGGTTCTTAGATCCCTCCAGGTGAAACTGAATTTGCCTGTGGTCCCTAGCACAGCAATGGGTAACCAAAGGAAAAAGCCCTGACTGCAAATATCCCATTTTCTGTTGATGCAATAGTTTTAGATATTTAAATATTCATGTGTTTGGCAAATGCATTAGGGCCAGAGTGATAAATCTGAAACATATAGATGGTTATCTGAGACATTAAAGGGAGACAGACAGTCTTTTGGGCACCAGGATTATCCAAGCTTGCATTGGTAATTCAGACCGTTACGTGTCATTAAGCTTCAAGCCATTTTTCTTTCCTTCTCTACAGCCTGCTACTCTAGCTACGCTGCATTGACGAGAGCAAAGTGCAGTGCAGATCAGTGTGATCAACCTTAAAGGGAACTGGAAGCACAGGCAGTCTATACCTTTAAAAATCCAATTTTTCTTTTAATGGGAAATAGCTTTATTATTTTAGGTGTAGGTCAGCAGACATAGTTTATATTTTTTAAAAACACATTTTAAATTATTATACAAGCAATTTATTTTTGTGGGGAAAAACCTTTGGAATATAGAGAAAAGAAGGAAAAAACTTCCTATAGTCTTTTCACTCCAACACACCATTTAAAATATTTTTTTCCAAAATAAAATTTCTTCCACATATAAGGTTTTTCTGTTCTTTGTTATGGTGACATCATATGCATTATAAATTTTCTAATTCTCTTCTTTTTCACTCATCATGTCATAAACAATTGAAACTCATTTTAGTGTTAATTAGTAATAATAATCGCTAATGTTTATTGAGTGTTTACTATATATCAGGCACTATTTAACCAATTGCAGGAATTAATATGTTTAACCTTCACAACAGTCCTACCAGATAGATCTATTACTAATTCCATGTTACAGACAAGAAAATAGAGGCATAGAGAAGTTTCTAGAACTTTCCCAGATGATAAGCAGGAGCACGTGACAGAGCCCACATCTGCACCCAGTCAATCTGGATCCAGAGTTTGACTCTAACAGCTGTTCTAAATCATTATCAGTCAAATTATTAATAAGTTGTGAGGCAATATTTATTTTAAGCAGAGACATTGACAATTTTCATGTCTAATCTTATCATATTAGTGTTTATATATTCATCACCTAGGAAAGGAGCTCAGTACATATTTTTTTGAATGAATGAATTAATTGCTAATTTGGGTACAAGGCGTTGGCAAATCCCATGGAGGATGTATAGGTCCCATTGTCTCAATGAAATCTAGGTGTGGTCGATAGTGTTTCCCGAACACTGTTGCAAAAATATTTCCCATCCTACTGGCTCTATCAGAATGTCGCCACTCTCTCGTCAAAAGGTGGAGTCTGTGACCACTCTCCTTGAGAATTAGTGGTTCTTTGAGTCAGTCTCAGCTAACTGAGCATAGGAGAATTGAAGCCACGTGGCTTCTGAGACTAGGTTGAAAAAGGCAAAATAGCTTCCGTCTTCCTCTGTCCTGGGATGCTCAGTTTTGGAACTCAGCCACTATTCTGGGCAGAAACCAAGCAGTTGCGTGGAGGAGCCTGGGGATGTGTGTTCCAGCCAACAGCTGGTGTCAGGCTCCAGACGTGACCAGTGAGCCTCCAGGTTACATCAGCCCTGGGAGCTGCCCAACTGATGTC
>NW_007740916.1:953-3437 GCF_000696425.1 Galeopterus variegatus | reverse complement strand
AAACCTTTGGAATATAGAGAAAAGAAGGAAAAAACTTCCTATAGTCTTTTCAGTCCAACACATCATTTAAAATATTTTTTTCCAAAATAAAATTTCTTCCACATATAAGGTTTTTCTGTTCTTTGTTATGGTGACATCATATGCATTATATATTTTCTAATTCTCTTCTTTTTCACTCATCATGTCATAAACAATTGAAACTCATTTTAATGTTAATTAGTAATAATAATAGCTAATGTTTACTGAGTGCTTACTATATATCAGGCACTATTTAACCAATTGCAGGAATTAATATGTTTAACCTTCACAACAGTCCTACCAGATAGATCTGTTACTAATTCCATGTTACAGACAAGAAAATAGAGGCATAGAGAAGTTTCCAGAACTTTCCCAGATGATAAGCAGGAGCACGTGACAGAGCCCACATCTGCACCCAGTCAATCTGGATCCAGAGTTTGACTCTAACAGCTGTTCTAAATCATTATCAGTCAAATTATTAATAAGTTGTGAGGCAATATTTATTTTAAGCAGAGACATTGACAATTTTCACGTCTAATCTTATCATATTAGTGTTTATATATCCATCACCTAGGAAAGGAGCTCAGTACATATTTTTTTGAATGAATGAACTAATTGCTAATTTGGGTACAAGGTGTTGACAAATCCCATGGAGGATGCATAGGTCGCATTGTCTCAATGAAATCTAGGTGTGGTCGATAGTGTTTCCCGAACACTGTTGCAAAAATATTTCCCATCCTACTGGCTCTATCAGAATGTCGCCACTCTCTCGTCAAAAGGTGGAGTCTGTGACCACTCTCCTTGAGAATTAGTGGTTCTTTGAGTCAGTCTCAGCTAACTGAGCATAGGAGAATTGAAGCCACGTGGCTTCTGAGACTAGGTTGAAAAAGGCAAAATAGCTTCCGTCTTCCTCTGTCCTGGGATGCTCAGTTTTGGAACTCAGCCACTATTCTGGGCAGAAACCAAGCAGTTGCGTGGAGGAGCCTGGGGATGTGTGTTCCAGCCAACAGCTGGTGTCAGGCTCCAGACGTGACCAGTGAGCCTCCAGGTTACATCAGCCCTGGGAGCTGCCCAACTGATGTCACNACCAAACCCACACAAAGCTGCAGAAACAAAAACAGTAACAAATAAACATGGAAGAAAAACTCTGCCTTTGAAACCATAGTGGTTTGCTAAAGAATGAAAAGGGAAATCCAAAGAGAATTTGACTCTACTGATTTTATAGGTAGGTTAATTAACGACTTTTTAGAAAAGTGGTAAGACTTTATTGGTTTTATGGTTCTAGTTTTTGATTTGCATCTCTAGTTATTTAAAATATAAATTTATTGTGCCCTGATCTAGAGAAGGATTGTATGTAAAATTATTCAAAATCTTTACATTTATCATCCTATTTAATTCTCACATGACCCCCTGAGGTAGTCTTAACATTGTTCCATTTTTTNTATCATCCTATTTAATTCTCACATGACCCCCTGAGGTAGTCTTAACATTGTTCCATTTTTTTGGATGAGGAAACGGAGGCTTATAGAAGGAATTGATTTAAAGTCTTACAGTAAGGAGAAGGGCTGGCCAAACCCCAAGGCCTATGGTCTTGATTAACCACTTTCCTCTGTTATCTTCAGGTAAGTCACATCCCAGCTAACTACCCAAATCTTTATTATCCGATTTCTTAAACTGATTTAATTAACTGGATTTCTGCTCTCACAAACTAAAAAGGAAAATAATAGGAAAGCAATTTGATAATGTTTTTTGGCCAGTCAATGCTGGTGTCAGCTGTGGGTGCTATAAGCTGAAAGGAGATCAGACTGAGAGGCGCAGAGACTAGCCAGGGGCAGCCAGCTACATCAGAGGCCAGAGACAATATAACTGAGACTAAGGTCAGAGGCCAAAGACAATTTAACCTGCACTAAGGTCAGAGGCCAAAGAATGTAATCGGGACTGGCGGGCTGGGGGGAGGGGAATCTAAGCACAAGAGAAATCCAGAACAATGCGATAGTCCATGAGTCCCCAATAAATATATGATCCAGGAGCTTAAGCAGTGGCTGACCTTTCCCAGTGGTCAGGGCAAATTGTGGCTCAGGAAGTCAGACAAGCAGGCAAGTCTGTCGAGTCATGGAGCAGTACTGCCAACAGCAACTGGCTCTGTCTGAAGCTTCCAGACATGATTCCTACCAGAAAACAAGTTCAAACAACACAACAAATATCACGGAGCACCTGCCATGTACAAGGCAGCCACGCGGAGTGTGGGTGCCAAAAAGAAGAATGAAATCAGATCCCACTTGCATGTAACCTTAGCAGGTCACAGTATTGAGCAGGAGATCAAGGCTCAGAGAGGTTAACGACAGCTCCTGAGCCTGTCTAACCCTTTCCATTAAATGGCCCCAACTCAAACATAATGAGCAATCGACAAGTACTAAAAAACGCAATGAATGGCAGCTAGTAAGTGGCCGGACCTGACTGGAAAAT
>NW_007740916.1:0-544 GCF_000696425.1 Galeopterus variegatus | reverse complement strand
TGTACACGAATGGAACCGTTTCCAGCATCCTAGGCCAAAGCACCACATGTGTTTTCCCACACACTTATCGAAATTATCCGTGAGACAGAGAAGAGCAGTGCACGAGACTCTCCCAGCTTTGTGACCAGCCACGACCCAAGCTCCCACTGAAAGTGGCCAAAGAAAAATGTATCTCATAAGTGGACTGGAGGGTAATTTTTTGTGTTAAAGCAATATTGTATCCAAAAGCCTTATTAAGCAATCTAAATTTCATAATCCAACAGCTTAAGAAGATCCATCAAAGAGTATCTTTTCTAAGTTAGTGCCTCATCTGCCCCTTTGAAAGACCATTCCACCAGTCGAAAAGGCCAGATGCTGTTGGGTGGTGCCATATGTAATAGGACCAGTGGATTCCATGGCCATACACCCTTTTTCCACTTCCTTTGTTATAAAGTCAGTCCCTTGGTCTGATGCAATGATATGTGCGGCATTGTGGAGCAATGCGGGGCATCGTTTCAGATAGCCAAACCCTGTAAGAGCCATCAGAGAGTTGCTTTAGCTGAGG
>NW_007740915.1:5984-27732 GCF_000696425.1 Galeopterus variegatus | reverse complement strand
CATGTTATAAATGATTTCATCAAGAGAATGAAAAGACAAGTTATAGAATGGGAGAGAATACTGGCAAATCATATATCTGATAAAAGATTTGTATTCAGAATGTATAAAAAATTCTTACAAGTCAATAATAAAAAAACAAATAATCCAATTAAAAGTGAAAAAAGGATTGAATAGGCATTTTTCAAAGAAGACAGCAAATGGTTAGTAAATGTATGGAAAAGACGCTTAACATCATTAGTCATTAGTAAAATGCAAATCATATTTTGGGTATAAGGGGTGGCAATTAGCTTTGTTTCTCATGAATATTCATAACCAATTAAGATAAAAACCATTTCCCTCCCACAATCATAGCTGTAATAAAAATGTCAGAAATAAAGTGTTGGTAAGGATGTGGAGAAATTGGAATCCTCATACATTACTGGTTGTGCTGTAATGTAATGTAACATTACTGGTGGTGCAAACACTTTGGAAAACAATCAGCAACTCTTCAAAAATTTAAATATAGAGTAGTTATATGACTCTACAATTTCACCTGAGAGTGAAAACATTTATTCATACAAAAACTTCTACATGAATATTCATAGCAGCATTATTCAAAATAAGAAAATACAGAAACAACACAAACATCTATCATCTGAAGAATAGATAAATAATATGTAGCATATCCATACAAAGGAATATTATTCATCAAAAAAGAGAAATGAAGTACTGATCTGTACTGCAACTGGATGATCATTGAAAACGTTACATTAAGTGACAAAAGACACTGACAAATACCACATACTGTATGATTGCATTTATATAAAATGTCCAGAATAGGCAAATCTGTACTGATAGAAATTAGGTTAGAGGTTGGTGAAGGATGGAGTGCTGGTGGAGACAATGGATATGGAGTTTCTTTTAGGGGAGATGAAAAGGTTTCAAATTTACATTGTAGTGATTATTGTACAACCTTGTAAATATACTAAAAAACATTGAATTGTACATTTTAAATGGGTTAATTGTGTGATATATGAATTATATCTCAATAAAGATATTAAAAGAAAGCCTGAATGACTGAATAAATAAAGTAATACTAAAAATGATGATAACTATGGAAGATATTTAAAATAAATATATTAAGTACATGGAAGTTTGTAGTATATTCAATGAATATAAAAGTGTAAACTCTCCCAATTGCCATAGTAATTAGAAGTCTGGAGGCCACTCACAAACAGCAGTTTCAATGTGTGACCTGTATATATCATTCCACAGCCTCTGCTTTTACCCAACCTTAAAGCAGGACTTGAAATTTCATCACAGCCCTTTGAATTTAAATCCACTACCAAATCATTAGTGGGCTATGTAGATTATACTAAAGAAATTAGGTCAGTTTCAGGGTGAAAGAAAGGTTTATAAAAAATTTCACATGGAAAATATTTTAATAAATTACCCACTTGGCGATTCAATCATCCAATAAGTTCTGTCTTCACTTCCACTCATGTTTCCACTTCTATCTCAACTTTCCTTCCACCAGTCTACACCTGTTTCTCCCTTTCCTCTAGCCTATGCAGAATTTCTTGGTGCTGTCACAGCTTTACTCATCTTAAGTGCCAGCTGACCCATAGCGCTGGACATACAGCTTCCAAGTTGTTGCTATACACAAGACACATTTTCTCTACATCTACATACTTATAAATATATGAAAGAAGATTATTGAACAATATATGAATGATTATTATTGAGGTCTTTTCAAACACTGAGTTTATTAATATGAATAATTAACATGTACATAATACATAAACATTGCAGTTTAATTTGTTGACCATTTATTAAAACAAAGTATCAGATGTCATGGTAGATGTTGGGTATATACAAATATGGAAGTCATGGTCCTTGCACATAAAAAGTTCACAATCTTTTGCTTTCACAAACATGATCTAAATTGACATCCGTACAGCTCTGTAAGAAAACTAAGACAAAATAAGGAAATTAAGCCTGAGGAAGATCATGATGAATTATGTACCTACTGCCTAGATTCGCATTCATAGTTTTTCATAATAAATGTTTCTTAAAAAATTTGTTTAGTGAGTCACACTGATTATAAAAATTTGCATAAATTATCCTTTTTAGGTTTCATGGAATCCCATTTACAGATTCAAAAACATTTAATCATAAAACCTTGAATAGGTATCCTTAATCCCCATATCTGTCAGGGTCATTATTTGCATAAAACAATACACTGTAGCTAATTTGAACATAAGAGGATTACAGGGTAATGAACATGGTGAGTGGGTTTTTTGGTGTGCTAGTGATAGTTTGCCATACTCATTTTAATACCTTATGAGGTATTTGGACCACATATTCTGGTTTGGGGAAAGAAGCACCATGTATTAAATGGTGATTCAGAGTATATGAGTATATTCCATCTGGAAAGACAGTTCCAAAAAATTTCAAGGTAACATCTCCAGCAGGTGCTGTAACTGTCTTTAATATTTCTTTCCACTGGTGCTTTATAATTCAGATGCTTTCTAAGTGATGAGGTACATGATAAGGCTAGTGAGTCCTGTGAATATAAGCCCCACTGTCTTATTTCTTTTGCAAGAATATTAGTTTCTTTATCAGAAGAAATATTAGGTAGGATGGCATGATGTTAAATAAGATATTTCATAAGATATGAACACAGTTATTACTGCTCTTAGATGTGTGATGGGCAGGGAAATTAAAACAATATACAAAATATGTGTTTATTTCTGTAAGAACAAAATTTCCCCTATTAGTAAGATCCAGTTGCCATGAGATGATTTGTTGCCCAATTATATAGCCATATGGATGGTGTGTGGATAGACATTGCTGCCCATTAAATCGGGCAAAAATTGATGGAGAAAAGTCAACTTCAATGATGAGCAGCTTACGTTTTTGTGTCTATACATTACCTTCATTCCTTCTACCACAGCCACTCTGTTAATGAGCTCCTTAAGCAAACTCTGGGGAGGTTGGGGGGAAAAGGCTGATATACATATAGCTGTTTGCTTTGTCAACTTAATTATTGAATGCATCCTCAGCTCCTAGATGAACACTTACATAGGACAAAATTATTTCCAGACTCTAGACTCATTCTAGGAGGAAAACTTTCCAAATTCTTACCAATTTTCTATTCTGATTCCTTCTAAGTCCCTGACCACCTTGACAAACAATTCTTTCGTTGATTCTGTTACATTTAAGAACAAATTGTGCTTTAGAATGTATCTCTTTCCAAGAAAAAATATGTTCTACCAACAAGAAAGTTTACTCTGTTTTACTTCAGGGCCAAGTCCAGGTAAGGTGGTAACACCCCAATAGCCTACTTCCAGCAAGTGTAATCATATTGTGTAAAGTCATTTGCAAGCTGAGCTGGTGAAACTTGTCTATCAACCCTATCATTCACAGACACTTCAAATACCATTCAGTGTGCTTAATCAAATGGCCGAAGGCACCTTGCTTCCTGCAGGTAAATTCTACAATCTAGAATTTTCAGAAACTGAGGTAGTTTACCAACAACAGACCTTATTACATAAAATACTGAAGGATGTACTTTACAAATAAGAAAAACTATCTAATAAGGAATGTCTGAGATGCAAGAAGCAAGAATAAAAAAAGAAATTGGTAAACATCTTGGAAAATATAACACTGCAAACTTATTATCTAATTTATCAAGTTAAAAATGGTAATGACATTTTGGACAATCTATAAGCCAAAAAGAGAAGGGTAATTGAAGTTGAAGTGTTCCAAGATGCTAGTTTCGTAGGACAGAAAAGATTCATGTTGACTTTTGAATTCTTATAAAAGTATGGTGAAAGTAAAATGGCATCCACTAAAATAGTTGAAATAGAATTACAAAACCTTTCTTTTAAAAAGTAAAATAAGGAGCAAATAATATAGACAAAAGAGGACAAAAAAGAGCAAAACATTCATATCTGTAATTGCAGTGCATGTAAAAGAAATAGGTTTACCAGTCCCCAAAAAACATAGTCATTGAGACTGGATAAGATTTAGATATATGATATTTATAGAACATGTAATTAAAAATAAGCATATAGTTTGAGTTGATTTTGGTAATATGGTGAGAATTACATGTCTAGTTTCATTTTTCTGTATGTGGATGTCCAGTTTTCCCAGCACCACTTATTGAAGAGGCAGTCTTTTTCCCAGTGTATGTTCTTGGTGCCTTTGTCAGAGATAAATTGGCTGTAAGTATGTGGGTTGATTTCTGGGTTCTCTATTCTGTTCCAATGGTCCAAGTGTCTGTTTTTATGCCAGTATGATCCTGTTTTGGATACTATAGCTTTGTAGTATAATTTGTAGTATATAAATTAGGTAGTATATTGTCTTCTGGTTTATTTATTTATTTATGTATTTATTTTTTGCTCAGGATTGCTTTGGCTATTTGGTGTCATTTGTTGTTCTATATGCATATTAGGATTATTTTTTTCTATTACTATGAACAATGTCATTGGTATTTTTATCAGAATTGTATTGAATATGTAGATCACTTTGGGTAGTGTGGACATTTTCACAACGTTAATTCTTCCAACCCATGAATGTGGAATGTCTTTCCATCTTTTTGAGTCCTCATTAATTTCTTTCAGCAGCGAATTGTAGTTTTTTGTGTCCTCTTTAATTTCAGCAGTGATTTGTAGTTCCCTTTGTAGACATCTCTCACCTTCTTCATTTAATTTATTCCTAGGTATTTTACTTTTTTAGTGGCTATTGTAAATGGGCTTGCTTTTCTTAATTTATTTTTCTGCTAGTTTGTTGTTTGACTAAAAAATGTTACTGATTTTTGCATGTTGATTTCTTATCCTACAACTTTGCTGAAATCATTTATCAACTCTAAAGAGTTTTTTTTTTTTTTTTTGTAGAGTCTTTAGGCTTTTATATGTACAAGAGCATGTCATGTGCAAACAGGGACAATTTGACTTCATCTTTACCAATTTGGATGCCCTTTACTTTTTTCTCTTGCCTGATTGCTCTGGCTAGTACTTCCAATACTATGTTAACTAGTAATGGTGAAAATGGGCATCATTGTCTTATTCTGGTTCAAACTATTAGAATAGTTGTGATGTCTCCTTTTTCATTTCTGACTGCTATTATTTGGGTCTTCTCTCTTCCATTTTTAGTTAGCCTAACTAACGTTTTGTCTACTTTATCTTCAACCCCAAAACAATTTTTTGTTTCATTGATCTTTTGTATCATTCTTTGGTCTCTATTTTATTTAATTATGCTCTGATCTTAATTATTTCTTTCCATCTACCAATTTTGGGATTGAATTGTTCTTGTTTTTCTAGTTTGTTGAGGTATAATACTAAGTTGTTTATTTTAAATATTTCTATTATTTTGGTGTAAGAATTTATTGCAATAAACTTCCTTTTTAGTACTGCTTTTACAATATCCCAAAGTTTTGGTATGTTGTGTCTTTCTTTTCTTTAGTTTCTAGAAATTTTTTTATTTCCTGTTTAATTTCATTTGGACTGACAGGTCATTCGGAAGCATGTTGTTTAATTTCTGTGTATGTGCATAGTTTCCATAGTTTTGCTTGTTACTGATTTCTAATTTTAATCCTTTGTGGTCTGAAAAGATATCGGAAATGATTTTTATTTTTTAAAAATTATTGAGACTTGATTTGTGACCAAGTATGTGGTCAGTCTTGGAGACTGTTCCATGTGCTGATGAGAAGAATACATATCCTGTATTTGTTGAAGGAAGTGTTCTGTAGATATCTGCTAAGTCCAGTTGGTCTTGAATTAAAGACTTAAACATAAAATAAGTCAGGCACAGAAACAGAAATACATGCTCTCACTTATTTGTGAGAGTTAAAAATAAATAAATAAGTACACGAACAAATGGGGGGCAGGGAAGAAGACACAACAATCACAATTCCTTGAACTTGTTAAGACAAGTGAACAGATATGATGTTGATGGAGGGGGATCAGGGGAGGGAGGATTCGATAAAGGGACATGAAAATCAACTACATTGTATATTGACAAAATTAAATTAAATTGAAAAAAAAAAGACTTAAACATGAAACCTGAAACTATAAAACTCCTGAAAAAAAGCATGGGGTAAACAGTTCAGGAAATAGGACTGGGTAAAGACTTTAAGAATAAGACCCCAAAAGCATAGGCAACAAAAGAAAAAATAAACAAATGGGATTATATCAAACTGAGAGGCTTCCGCACAGCAAAGAAAACAGATAAGAGAGCAAAAAGACAACCTATAGAGTGGGAGCTATAAGCTATGGAAAGCCATTCTCCCCTAGATTCTCCAAAAGGATCATGGCCCTGCAGATATCTTGATTTTAGGATTTCCAGCACATAAAACTATAAGATAATAATGTTGTGTAGTTTTAACGACTTTAAAATAAAAAGCATACAGAAAGAGTATAAATAAAGAATAGAAAGGAATATAACAAGCAAATGTTAACCGGAATAATGCTGGGGTGGCTGTATGACAAAGAGATAAAATAAACTTTAGGGAAAAAAGTATTAGTAATAAAATTGTTCAATAGATTAAAATCGTAATGATAAAAAGCTTTAGTGAATTAACTAGATACACTAACTCTAGATCTAGTTTAACTGTGCACACACACACACACACACACACAGAGCTACAAGCAGACACTGACAAACCCACCATTAAAGGAGATCTATCAAGCTGACATAAAACTTCACAAAGAATTTGAAGTTATGAACCACATGAAAAATATAAATATAAATAACACTGTTTCTCAGCATATTTACACAAATTGGGCATGTATGTATATCTATAACTTCACCTAACAATCATTATACACTCTTCTTAAACTTACACAGACCATTCTACCAATTGATCATGCACTAGCTCTAAAACTAAAACAAATTTTTAAAATTCAGTATTATAGTCTGTTTGAACATGTTATACTTATATCAGAACTCAATAGCAAAAACTTTTATTATTATATCAAACATTTAGCATTTTAAAGCACATTTTAAATAATCATTCAACGAAGAAAACTTCATGCAAAAAAAGAAACTTCTTTTAACTAAATTAAGATGAAATTTCTACGTCACACTTGTAGAATATATCTAAAATAGTACAAAAAGGGAATTTTATCTCCTTGAATACTTGAGTTACAAAGAAATAAAAGCTTTAAATTAATGTGCTATAACATCCAATTTAAAAGAAAAAAATAATAACTCTCTAAGGGAAAGAGAAGAAAATAATTAAAGCAAGTTTGGAAATGCATGAGAGTGTTGTCTCAACAATCTCACAATCTGTTTCTTTGAAAAGACTAATAAAATAGAGAAGCTTTTAGCAAGTTTAACCAAGGCTCAATATTTTAAAAAAGAAAACAGATTAATTTTTTTAAAGCATACATTTTAAAAGGTAGCAAAAGAACACTTAGAAAAACTTTATATCCATGGATCACTCTTTGAAAATATAGGTTATCTACCTGTATCCTTAAATGCATCAAAATTTACTCAAGAAAAATTAGAAAAATTAATGTTCCTATTACCATTAAAAAATTTGAGTCATTAGTTTAACATCTTTTCACACAAAAAACGAAAGATTCAGCTGATGTTACACATAAATTTAACCAAACATACAAGGAATTATAATTTCAATCTCCTACAAAATTTTCCATAAAAAAGCAAAAGCAGGAATATCAGCTGAAAAGCAGAGTAACGGTCTCCCAAAGTTGTGCAGATCCTAATCTTTAGAACCTGTGAATGTGTTATCTCATATGGCAAAAGAAACCTTGCAGATAGATGTATTAAGTTAAGGATCTTGAATACCCTGGATTATCCAGAGACACTGAATGTAATCACAAGTCATTAAAGCCAGAAGGGAGAAGCAGAAGAGAAGTGTTAAAGAAAGATATGACAACAGAATCAAGTTCAAAGCCATTAAGTGTGTGGTAAGTTGTTATAGCAGCAATAGAAAACTAATGCATTTTTCAGCTAAGTTTATGAAATTAATATATTCTTGATACAAATTCCACGCAGATTCAGAAAGAGAAAGGAAAATTATATGTCAATCCTATTTGTAAAACAAAGTACAAAGTATCTTAAAGAAAATATCAGCACACTGCACCTACCAATGTATAAAAAAGTAATACATTATAAACTAGCATGGTTTAACAGGGATGCAAGGATGGTTTAAGGTTGAGAGATTAAAAGACAAAAAAAATAATTTCAATAGATTAAAAATCTTTTCAATAAAAATTCGCCACATATTTATGATAAACAGTCAAACCAGAAATAGAAGGGATTTTTGTTAACTGGATATATGCTAGCTTCTGAAAACATTCAGGAAATAATCTTAATGGAATAAAGTTACAGTAATTCCCTTTGAAATCAGAAATAACACAAGGATACTCACCATCACGTCTTCAACGTTACATAGATTCCAACTAAGTCAAGGAAGTAATAAGAAGAAATAAATATTATAAGAAATGAGAAAAAGAAGCAAAACTATCATTATTTACAGATAATAGTAAACTTTTTACATATTTGTAGAAAGAGGTTTACCAAGGACTTCATCTGTATTGCTAATATACTATTTCTTAAGCTAAGCGTCATGTACATGGATGTACATCACAGTATTATTATCTAGTCCTTTTAGAGATTTTTGTACATGTATTACATATTACATATTTATATTCACAAAAGGAGGATTTTGTTTGTTTGTTTTTATTTTTCACTAAAGGCCCCTAATATATATAGTATCTAAACTGGTGTTTTGCTATCAGTTTTTTTTATATCCTTTGTTAGGTTATATTATTCAGATCAGGAATCAACAAATACATATTTTTAAATAATTCTGCAAATCAGAGATGGCTATTGATTATTTCCCTTATCTTGGATGCTGTCTGTTCTATGGACGGACACAGCTTAATCTTAGATATTATTAACTGTTTAGAGTGCTACATCTTTACTAGTTCATATCACGTTTTCATTCAACTAAAATGTCCAATCTTAAATCATATTATATAACCAAACCAACCTGTATTTCATTCATCCTTAAATGTATCTATTCAACCAGTATGAGTTAAGTGGTATGTGTTAAGGGTTCTGTATGACACTGGGGTTCATGCAGCTCACAGTCTAGTAGGAAAGACTCACAATGAATTAATTAAAATATAGTGTGATAAATTTTATGTCCGACTACATTATAAAGAAGTCAACTGGGCAAAATAAAATATTTCTCCAGACAGTCCCCAGCATTGGCTGTGTTATGTTATGTGGTATTCAGCTGAGCAGTTTGAAATATGGAACTCAGTCTACATGGCAAGAAAAACTGAAATGTAAGGCAGGAACCAGAAGTACCACATTAAGAATTTAGATATTATCCTGAAGGTGCTGGTGAGCAAATTTGGGATTGTATGCAAGGATGTGAGAACGTAAATCTTACACTTTTAAAATATTACTCCTATAATCACTGAAGAATAGATTAAAAGACTAAAGAAGTTAAATTATATGCTCACAAATTATAGATGAAATCAGAAGTAGGGTAATTTAAGGTTAAGGAAACAGGCTTTTGAATCAGAATCCCAAATGTATATCCATTAGTCTGTTCACCTCTTAAAGTTCTTTTGATGTCTTCTCTGGTTGCAGGATTGATTCCTGCAATATAATGTGTGGTATGAGTGGATATATAAGTTTTTAAAAAGCCATACAATAAAATTATTTTCATGCACTATGATATCATTAAAGAATAAAAACAGCAAACAACATATGCTGTTTTATCCATGTTTATAATGCCTCTCACCCCTAGAAAATTAATTTCTGCAACTAAATTGCATTAGCTTAGAATACACTGCAGATTTTAACACTTCTACAAAGTCTGTATCATGAAATATTTTTAACCCAAATGATTAGGAACAGTAATATGGCAGATTAAATTCTAGCCTTAACAGGTATTAAATAGCCTTCCTTTCTAGCTCACCTTCTAATTACTCTCAGAAATAGTAACTAGGCATCAACTCTATAAATACTAGCTTTGTCATTGTGGGAGACAAGAGCGTCAAGGCAGAAACACATAGTGTTATACAACGGCAACTAGGACTTCATTTCTGCCATTTAAAAGTATTTGCAGCAAGCCTGTGGTGCTACACTACTCTAAGTCAAATGCTCAACAGGAGTTCTTCTGTGGTTGAGGTGATTTGCATCTGAGTTTAAATGTTTCAAATCAAAATAAGTCCTTCCCTATTTTAGGCTGTAGAGGCAAGTGTGATGATGAATCAATTATTGAAATTTTTAAGTACACTTCAAAAGAACTTTTGAAATCAGTGACTGGAGCAGTATGCAGATATCCCCATGCCCAGTGTGCCTTTTGGTAAGTGAAATGGCCTTCTTCAGGGCCAGGACACTCATCTGTGCACAGCATTTAACTCCAGATGACAACTGTGTTTCCTGAGCATCTGGTACCTAAAATCTGTGGATTATTCTCTGTTCAATCTTCTCAGAGTAGACTGAGAGTTCTGTTTAAAATGTAAAGTTGATCAAGTAGTACCTTCTCCCTTAAAACTCTTCAAAAGCCTACTCGTGCACTGGGATAAACTCCAAATTCAGTACCGTGGCCCCAGGGTTGTGCATGATCTGGCCATGCCTTCCGTCACTTAACATTCTCCACCAGACCGGCTGGCTAGTTCCTCAAATGCACACATACCTCCAGACCCACACACAGTCTGACAGTTCCTCAAGCACGCAAAGCTCTTTCCTACTTCAGAATCCTTCTGCTTGTTTTCAAGCTTGAAAGTCTTTCCTCTACTCAGTGTTTAATTCCTACCAACCTTCAGGTCTCAGCCTAATCATGACTCCCTGACTTCTTTGGAAAAGCCAATCAACACCCCCAATCTAATTTAGGACCCATTATCTTTTCTAAGCACAGTCATGTTTTCTTTCATAGCAAAGATAGATTAAATGTACAGATGGATGGGAAGGGAATAAACTGACATTGAGTTGAGATTTATTCCAAAATGAATATATTAAAAACTGTACCAATTGAATTGCAATTACAAAAATTATTGATCATATATTTATTTGTGTTTATTTGACTAAGGTGTGCTTCCCACTTTTAAATGTTATAAATGAAAAGCCCTTCAGAATAAAGTCCATTTGGTTTTGTTCATCACTGCATACTTACTCAAGGCCTAATGTATGATAGATTATTTATTATTTACAATAAATTTATAATTATTCATAATAAAATAGTTATAATAAGCAAAAAAATGTGCAGACAAATATCCGATAATTCAGCACTAATTGACAGCAATTCAGCACATGCCAAGTGCTTGGTTGATATTTTGGCCATTACATTGGAAGAAAAAGAAGACTAGTGTGTGTTTCCTAAAGTTTTTCTAACCTCATATCCTAGTTTAAGGTAAAGTGGCCAGTATTGAAGTAAGATTTAATTTGAAATAACAGTTTTCATAAATAATTGATATACTTTTACCTGTGATCTGACACATTTGTTTAAGTGGCTTTCCTCTCCCTATTGAATTGCCTTAGCACCTTGTATATGTGTAGGGCTATTTATGGACTTTCCTTTCTATTCTATTGATCTATTCATCTATCTTTACATTATCACCACAATTTTGATTACTGTAATTTTTTTTGGAATTCTATAATAATAAAAACTTGTTCTATTTCAAGAATATTTTGTTTATTCAAGGCTCTTTGTATTTTTCATATCAATTTTAGAACCAATATGTGAATTTCTACAGAAAAAAACAACCTGTTGGAATTTTGATTAGGATGCATTAAATCTATCTAATATCTAAAATCTAATATGGGACATCTTAGTACGCTATTGTCTTCCAATTCATAAATATGATATATCTTTCCATTCCTTAGGTCTTTTTTAATTCATTCAGTACAGAAAAAAACAACCTGTTGGAATTTTGATTAGGATGCATTAAATCTATCTAATATCTAATATCTAATATGGGACATCTTAGTACGCTATTGTCTTCCAATTCATAAATATGATATATCTTTCCATTCCTTAGGTCTTTTTTAATTCATTCAGCGATATCTTACAGATTTCAGTGCCAAGCTCTTGCACACCTTATGTTAAATTAATTAATAAATATTTTATTTTTGATGTTATTGTAAATGGCATTTATATTTCACTTTCCATTTTTTTCCTGCTTATATGTAGAAATTCAATTAATTTTTGACTTGACCTTGTATTCAGAAACTTGTCAAATTCATGTTTTAGTTCTAGCAGATTTTGGCTATTCCTTAGGGTTTTCAATGTATATAATCCTGCTGTCTGTGAATAAAATCAATTTTATTCTTCCTTTTCAATCTTTATCCCTTTTACTTCTTTTTCTTGCCTCATTGTTCTGGCAGATCACTAGGTTGACAACTGAAGGTTTTTCACAGATTCACTTTAACAGGTTGAGGAATTCCTCCCTGTTGCTAATATGCTGAGAATTTGTTTTATTTATTATAAGTAAGAGTTGATTATATGGATATGATCATCTTTTTTCTACTTTATTTTGTTAATTTGGTTAAGAAAATTGATTAATTTTTAAGTATTAAACCAACCTTTCATTTCTGGGGGCAAATCCTATTTGGTTGTGATATATTATACTTTTATATATTGCTGGATTCAATTTGTTAATATTTTATAGGGATTTTGGCATCACTCTTCATGATGGTTTTGGTCTGCAATTTTCAATGTCTTTGCATAAAAGTCTGTGTAATATTGATATTGTTTCTTCCTTAAAAGTTAATACAATTCACCAGTGAAAACCAGTTGATCCTGGAGAATAATTGATATACAGGGGTACTTCAAAAAGCTGTGAGAAAATAAAATTAAAGTAATAAGAATCTTTCCATGAACTTTTTGAAGTAGCCTAGTGTTTTAAAGAGAAGACTAATAAGAGAATTCTTATAAAAAATTTTTGCCAGTTTTTAATTCTAGCCTTTATTCACTCATTTTCCTCTCATTTTTCATGTTACTGTTTAATATTATGAGTGAAAAAGTAAACTGAGACAATAAAGATATCACTACAGAATTACCATCAGAACATTTCATTTTCCCTGGTGAATGAAACTGGCAGGACAAAATAGAATAGCACCTGCTAAAAAGTTCACTCAGAAGTGGAATTAGTACTGGAAGTCAGTCCTGATTCCTTTCTATTAAGGTAAAGTTGTCAAGGGTCAGGAAGGTTTACCTGAGTAAGGGAAATGGAGCAGCATATTTTCTTTTAAATTAAAGGAGAGTTCACCCATCCGTTAAAGATGATGTAGATGTCAGTGTAATCTTCCTTGCAATCAGAACTTTCTCCTAGCTAATCGAGAAAAGAATAGATAAGACATTCAAACACATATGTCTTCTATATCCTCCTCTCCTATTCCAAGCCCTGCTTCCTCATCATTAGAAAAGCATATACGCAATCAGTAGAAACTACTTCTGTTACTTCCCTTTGTCTACTTTTATGTTGAGCTAGTTTAATACTGCAATAGTTTAAGCCTACAAATACTGGTCTAATTAATATGTTTAATGCACACACACACATACACACATATACATGCTAAAAATCACCACACACAGCAATGCCAAAAAGGGTAAAAAGAGTAATAACTACTCTTTAAGGAGGGAAATGTAAGGAAAAAATATAGCCATCATTTATGCAACTCAATCTGCATGCAACAATGCAGTAGCTGGTCCTTGTTATATTATTATACTACTATCCATTTCATTTGTTTAGTCAACACTTTTAAACACTTTGCCAAGTAGAGTGGCATACGTTTTTATTTTTGAAGTAAGTAAGCACTTACAGTTCTGCCTGATAAGAGTTGTACTAATATTCCTAAAATATTTACTAGCAAACCTACTTTTCTTTTAAATTCCTGAGGTAATCTGGACAACAGGCAACAGAAACCAACTCTGGATGAATCAACAGCAACAACAACAAATTATTTGAAAAATGGCTGGGGTAGAAAATAGTAACCAATGGAATAACTGAAAAAGTGAGGCCAAGGAGAAAGATTGAATCAGGAAATTTCTGGGGCCCTGAACAAGAGGAATACATGAGTCTTCTCTCTAAAAACTGTCCATCTAGGTAATTCTGCTTCAACAAATTTCTTTATGCTACATTGTCGATTTTTAAATTCCTTGGGTAACTTCTCTGATTGGCTCAATTTAGAACAGTTTTTAAGGGGGTGGGTTTGAGAGGGCAAAAGCCAGGGAAAATGGCAGGTAAAAGCCAATGGGTCTCCTGTGTTTTCCAGAGAAAAAGGATTCATTGAGGTGAGAAAGCCATCAGAGTGTACTACATGCTCTTCTTAGGCCTTTATGGTAGGATAGAGAATCACTAAAGGGCATAAGTCATGCTTAACATGTTGAAAATCTCATCCTTGTTTAACTGGAATACCTGTCTCCTACAGAATTTACCAATTGCATTCTTTACTAGCTCATTTGCTAAGATCATGAATTCCTTAATTCATTATTAAAGATTTTCCCTTGCTGGGTTGAACTATTTATTTCAGCTAATTCAGTGCCTGTTAAATATTTTAACACATGTAAAATCCATGAGATGTATATTTTGTTAGATTAAAACTTTATTTCACTTGCCTGGAGCTAAGTTTTTATTTGCATTTTTAAAATTTATCATAAGTATGCTGAGAACAGAAAATAGCATTCAAGTTTATGAAGTTACTATTTAGTCATGTGGTTATTGATTTTGTTTAGGAAGCATTCCACTAAAGTCAAATGAAAAATAAATTACTAGACAGAAACTTTTAATGCTATTAAATGAAAAATAAATTACTAGACAGAAACTTTTAATGCTATTAGACAAGATTCAAGAACAACAATAATTGCAAAATCATGGCACCCACTATTATTTTTTTTTTTCTCTTCTGGCTCTGAAGCACTTTTATTCATGCCGTGGTCATGTGAATGTCATTAAGTTGGATGTTGCCTTTGTGCAAAGCCCTTGTTAAAATCGTGTAAGTGTAAAAATTCCTGGAGAAACTATTATCAAAAGAAAAATTATTTTAAGATCCCTAAACAAAGGTATTCTATGTAATTACTGCATTCATAACATGAAATAAAACATTTGATTACACTCCTATGTCTTTGAATAACCTTGGAGTTTTTATGCCTTTCTCCACTGCACCTTTGTGCTTTCCACTTGGCTATACACCACTGTTGCTTGGTCTTTGAGACATGTTTTGGAAAAAATCTAATCATTTTCTGCTCTGATCCAGATATGTACAGTAATGTGTGACTGGCATAAATTCTAACAATAAAAGGATATTTTTCACAGGAAATAGTTTTTAATCATACTAACTCATAGTATAAAGAAGTGAGGTTAGAAAAGTTTGTTATTAAAGTTGAAGAATTGACTGCTAGTTCACACAAAAGCATCATTCATATAATGCACATCAAATGTGTCACAGAATAACACATCAGAAGAACAAACTGAGGAAAGAGGGCTTGAAAAGAATAATCTCACTAAGGAATTAGACCTTGAAGTATATGTATTTACTAAGACATGACACAAACTGAACAAAAATAAATATTACATTATCAAAATATGGTACTGAATGATCAAATATAAAATACCACATTAGTTTGTAGATTATAAAGAAATATATTGTTGCTACACTCTATTTACATTTTGATTAAGTACTGATACCATCAAATTAAATAAAATTTATTAAATATCTACTGGAATATGCTAATCACAGAGGAACAAAAAGACAGTCTAGGCTATTAATAGCTTTCACAACAAAACAGGAAACATTTGTGTAGACAGATACATTCATTAAATATAGAACAAACTGAGGAAAGAGGGCTTGAAAAGAATAATCTCACTAAGGAATTAGACCTTGAAGTATATGTATTTACTAAGACATGACACAAACTGAACAAAAATAAATATTACATTATCAAAATATGGTACTGAATGATCAAATATAAAATACCACATTAGTTTGTAGATTATAAAGAAATATATTGTTGCTACACTCTATTTACATTTTGATTAAGTACTGATACCCTCAAATTAAATAAAATTTATTAAATATCTACTGGAATATGCTAATCACAGAGGAACAAAAAAACAGTCTAGGCTATTAATAGCTTTCACAACAAAACAGGAAACATTTGTGTAGACAGATACATTCATTAAATATATTCTATCAGAATGGCCAAAATCCAGAACACCGACTACACCAAAAGTTGGTGAGGATGTGCAGCAACAGGAACTCTCATTCATACCTGCTGGAAATGCAAAATAATACAGCCTCTTTGGTAGACAATTTGTCAGTTTCTTATAAAACTAAACATACTCTCAGGATACATTGAGATGTGAAGATTTTTTTCTCACTCAGAGAAATGTCCGAAGCATCTAATATAATATAATAATAATCACTTTATTAGGACAGCATATTTAAAAATAACATTTAAATAAAACTACTAAAGAAGAACATAAAAAACACAACAACAACAAAGTTGAAGGGCTAACATGACTCAACTTCAAGAATTAAAAGGTGGAAAGACATTCTATGCTCTTGGATTGGAAGAATTAACATTGTGAAAATGTCCATACTACCCAAAGTGCTCTACAGATTCAGTGTAATCCCCATCAAAATATCAATGACATTCTTCACAGAAATGAAAAAAACATCTCAACATTAATATGGAACAAGAAAACACCCCAAATAGCCAAAGCAATCCTGAGCAAAAACTAGAAAGCCAGAGGCATAATACTACCTGACTTTAAATTATACTACAAAGCTATATAACCAAAACAGCATGGTACTGGCATAAAAACAGACACTTGGACCAATGGGACAGAATAGAGAACCCAGAAATTAACCCACATATTTACAACCAACAGGTCTTAGACAAAAGCAGCAAGAACATACACTGGGGAAAAGACTGCTTCTTCAATAAATGGTGCTGGGAAAACTGGATATCTATACAGAGATGAATGTACCTCTCACCATATACCAAAATCAACTCAAAATGGATTGAAGACAAATTATGAGACCTGAAACTTTAAAACTCCTAAAAGAAAACACATGAGAAACAGTTCAGGAAGTAGGACTGGGCAAAGACTTTGTGAATAAGACCCCAAAAGCACAGGCAACAAAAGAAAAAATAAATGGGATTATATTAAATTAAAAAGCTTCTGCACAGCAAAAGAAACAATTAACAGAGCAAAAAGACAACCTATAGAGTGGTAGAAAATATTTTCAAACTATGCATCCAACAAAGGATAAGTATCCAGAATACACATGGAACTCAAGCAACTTAACGGTAAAAATGTCAAGTAACCCAATTAAAAACTGGGCAAAGGAACTGAATAGGCATTCCTCAAAGGAAGACATATGAATTGCCACCAGACACATGAAAAAATGCTCAACATCACTAAGCATCAGGGAAATCCTAATCAAAACCACATTGAGATATCATCTCACTCCCGTTAGGCTGGTCATTATTAAAAAGACAGAGAATGACAAACGCTGGTGAAAATGCAGAGAAAGGGGACCCCTCCTACACTGTTGGTGGGACTGTAAATTAGTGCAGCCATTATGGAAAACAGTATGGAGTTTCCTCAAACAACTACAGATAAAGCTGACATATGATCCAACAGTACCACTGCTGGGCATATACCCAAAGGAATGGAAATCATCATGTCAAAGAGATACCTGCACTCCCATGTTGAGCACAGCTCTATTTGTAATAGTCAAGAATTGAAACCAACCTAAATGTTCAGCGATGGATGACTGGATAAGGAAAATATGGTATACATACATAATGGAATACTACTAAGCCATAAAAAAGAATGGAATTCCACCATTAGCAGCACCATGAACAAACTTAGAGAAAATTATGTTAGGTAAAATAAGCCAGACACAGAAAGAGAAATACCATGTTTTCACTCATAAATGGGAGCTAAAGAAATAAACAAGTACAAAAAGAAAGAAAGAAAGATACAACAATAACAATATTTCACTGAACTTTCAAAAGGAGAGGACAGAACTGAGATTACCAGAGGTGGGAAAGGAGGGGGGGTTAGCGAGAAATTGGTAAAGGGCCACGAAAAATGACTACATTGTGTAATGTTGAATGTACAAATTATCCCGATATGAGCATCACCCAGTGACGCTGGTGTTGATATTCAACTCTGTAACCTACAGATACAATCAATTATGTTTCAAAATGTAAAATGAAATAAAATATACACCAAAAAGCCATGCACAGAAAAAGAAGTACCACATGTACTCACTTATAAGTGGGAGCTAAGAAGGAAAGAAAGGAAGAAAGAAAGAAGGAAAGAAAGAAAAAGAACAAACACAATGATACATCGAACCTTCAGAAGGAGAGAACAGAACTATGGTGACTAGAGTTGGGAAAGGGAGGGTGGAATTAGGCAGAATTTGGTTAATTGACACAAAGAATGGTTATATTTTGTAATGATGAATATGTTAATTATCCTGATTTGATCATCAGGCATTGTACACAAGTATAGATATTCAACTCTCTATTCCACAAGTATGTATAATCAATTATATTTCAAAAATATAAAAAGACTTACTATAAAGATACTGTGATCAAGACAGTGTGGTTATTTGTAAAATAAATCAATGGAACAAACCAGAGAGCCTAGAAATAGACACACATATAGTCAAAGCAGCAAAGGGAATACAGTGGAACAAAGATAGTCTTTTCAACAAATGGTATGGAAACAACTGGATGTTCAAATGCAAAAAAATAAGTAAATGAATCTAGACACAGACCTTACACCCTTTACCAAAATCAACTTAAAATTAATTACAAACCTAAATGTAAAATGCAAAAAATTTCTAGAAGATAACATAGGTGAAAATTTACATGAACTTAGATTTGGTGATGGCTTTTGAGGTACAACACTGAAGACACTTTGCATGAAATATCGAATTGATAAGCTAGACTTTGTTAAAATTTAAAATTCCTGCTCTGTGAAAGTCACTGTCAAGGGAATAAAAAGAGAAGCCACAGACGGAGAGAAAATATTTGCAAAAGATACATTTAATAAAGGACTGTTATCCAAAATATACAAAGAATATTTACAATTCAACAGAAATAAAGCAGCTCAATTAAAAAATGGGCCAAAGACCTGTACAGACTCCTCACCAGTGAAGAAACAAATGTTAAATAGGCATATGAGAAGATGCTCCACATCATATGTCATCATTGAAAAGCAAATTAAAAGAACAATGAGATACTATTGCATACCTATTAGAATGGCTAAAATCCAGAATGGTGACAACACCAAATGCTGACACTGATGTGGAGCAACAGGAATTCTTATTCATTGCTTCTGGGAATGCAAAATGGTATAGCTACTTTGGAAGACCATTTAGTGGCTTTTTACAAACAGTCTTACCATATGATCCAGCAATTGCACTCCTTGATATTTATACAAAGGAGTTGAAAACTTATGTCCATACAGAAACCTGAACATGAATGTTTATAACAGCTTTATTCATAATTGCCAACACTTGGAAGCAACTAAGATGTCCTTCTGTAGGTGAGTGGATAAATAAACTGTGGTACATCAAGACAATGGACTATCATTTAGTGCTAAAAAGAAATGAGTAATCAAGCCATAAAAAGACATGGAGGAAACATAAATATATATTACTAAGTCAAAAAAGCTAATGCAAAAAGGCTACATAGTATATAATCCTAACTATATAACATTCTGGAAAAGGCAAAACTGTGAGACAGTAAAAAGTCAGCTAATAAAAATAATAAATAGCAATTAAAAAAATATTAGTGGCTGTCAGAGATTAGGAGAGAAGGGATAAATAAGCAGAGCACAGAGAATTGCTAGGGCAGTGAAACTACTCTGTATGGTATTTACAGACGGAGAGAAAATATTTGCAAAAGATACATTTAATAAAGGACTGTTATCCAAAATATATAAAAATATTTACAATTCAACACAAATAAAGCAGCTCAATTAAAAAATGGGCCAAAGACCTGTACAGACTCCTCACCAGTGAAGAAACAAATGTTAAATAGGCATAAATTGGTAAAGGGCCACGAAAAATGACTACATTGTGTAATGTTGAATGTACAAATTATCCCAATATGAGCATCACCCAGTGACGCTGGTGTTGATATTCAACTCTGTAACCTACAGATACAATCAATTATGTAACTGATACAATCAATTATGTTTCAAAATGTAAAATGAAATAAAATATACACCAAAAAGCCATGCACAGAAAGAGAAGTACCACATGTACTCACTTATAAGTGGGAGCTAAGAAGGAAAGAAAGGAAGAAAGAAAGAAGGAAAGAAAGAAAAAGAACAAACACAATGATACATCGAACCTTCAGAAGGAGAGAACAGAACTATGGTGACTAGAGTTGGGAAAGGGAGGGTGGAATTAGGCAGAATTTGGTTAATTGACACAAAGAATGGTTATATTTTGTAATGATGAATATGTTAATTATCCTGATTTGATCATCAGGCATTGTACACAAGTATAGATATTCAACTCTCTATTCCACAAGTATGTATAATCAATTATATTTCAAAAATATAAAAAGACTTACTATAAAGATACTGTGATCAAGACAGTGTGGTTATTTGTAAAATAAATCAATGGAACAAACCAGAGAGCCTAGAAATAGACACACATATAGTCAAAGCAGCAAAGGGAATACAGTGGAACAAAGATAGTCTTTTCAACAAATGGTATGGAAACAACTGGATGTTCAAATGCAAAAAAATAAGTAAATGAATCTAGACACAGACCTTACACCCTTTACCAAAATCAACTTAAAATTAATTACAAACCTAAATGTAAAATGCAAAAAATTTCTAGAAGATAACATAGGTGAAAATTTACATGAACTTAGATTTGGTGATGGCTTTTGAGGTACAACACTGAAGACACTTTGCATGAAATATCGAATTGATAAGCTAGACTTTGTTAAAATTTAAAATTCCTGCTCTGTGAAAGTCACTGTCAAGGGAATAAAAAGAGAAGCCACAGACGGAGAGAAAATATTTGCAAAAGATACATTTAATAAAGGACTGTTATCCAAAATATATAAAAATATTTACAATTCAACACAAATAAAGCAGCTCAATTAAAAAATGGGCCAAAGACCTGTACAGACTCCTCACCAGTGAAGAAACAAATGTTAAATAGGCATATGAGAAGATGCTCCACATCATATGTCATCATTGAAAAGCAAATTAAAAGAACAATGAGATACTATTGCATACCTATTAGAATGGCTAAAATCCAGAATGGTGACAACACCAAATGCTGACACTAATGTGGAGCAACAGGAATTCTTATTCATTGCTTCTGGGAATGCAAAATGGTATAGCTACTTTGGAAGACCATTTAGTGGCTTTTTACAAACAGTCTTACCATACGATCCAGCAATTGCACTCCTTGATATTTATACAAAGGAGTTGAAAACTTATGTCCATACAGAAACCTGAACATGAATGTTTATAACAGCTTTATTCATAATTGCCAACACTTGGAAGCAACTAAGATGTCCTTCTGTAGGTGAGTGGATAAATAAACTGTGGTACATCAAGACAATGGACTATCATTTAGTGCTAAAAAGAAATGAGTAATCAAGCCATAAAAAGACATGAAGGAAACATAAATATATATTACTAAGTCAAAGAAGCTAATGCAAAAAGGCTACATAGTATATAATCCTAACTATATAACATTCTGGAAAAGGCAAAACTGT
>NW_007740915.1:2541-5878 GCF_000696425.1 Galeopterus variegatus | reverse complement strand
ACATTCTGGAAAAGGCAAAACTGTGAGACAGTAAAAAGTCAGCTAATAAAAATAATAAATAACAATTTAAAAAAAATTAGTGGCTGTCAGAGTTTAGGAGAGAAGGGATAAATAAGCAGAGCACAGAGAATTGCTAGGGCAGTGAAACTACTCTGTATGGTATTCTATGGTGGGTATGTGTCATTATACATTTGTCCAGTCCCACAGAATGCACACCACCAAGAGTAAATCCTAATGTAAATTGTGGACTTTGGGTGATAATGCTGTGTCAATGTAGGTTCATCAATTGTAATAAATGTTCCACTCTAGTGGGCAATGTTGATAATGGGGAAGGCTATGCATGTATGGGGCAGGAGGTGTATGGGAAATCTCTGTACCTTCTGCTTAATTTCCCTGTGAACCTAAAACTGCTTTAAAAATAATCTATTTAAAAAAATATGTGGGAGCTAAGAGAGAAAGAAGGAGGGAAGGAAAGACCACAGTGGTACACTGGACTTGCAGAGGGAGAGAACATTCTTTGGGCTACAGAGTGGGGTGGATGGGAGAGGGGAAGGTGAAGGAGGTTGGGGCTAATTGGGTGGGGCACACAGGGTACAAATGCTATTTGTGGTAAGGGGTATGCTGCCAGCATGAATCTGGCCTTCATATCTTGGGCCTGAGTGGTAACAGTCAGCTTTGTATCTCACGAATATTCATAATCAATAAAAAAGCAATAGATATTAAAAAAATAAATAAATAAAAGATAGAATACACGCAAAAAATAAAATTTAAAAACTAAAAAAAATTTAAAAAGTGTACCTCAGATCATTGTACATAATAAAATCATAATAACAGTAAGCTATTATTTATATTAACACAATTAATATAATCACTAGTACAGTCTTCCACTGACTATAGTCTTCCATTGACTATAGGGTACACAGTGAATTCAGATTTCCTAGTATCCATTTAGTTCTGATGTTAAAGATAGAATAAAAAATACTAAGAACTTCTGTACCATGTGAATTCTGAAACCATATATTGTAGCTTGTTAACTCATTTAGCCAGAGCTTTATGCTAATTAATGATATTATAATGCTCACTCGGGAAAGTTAGCTGTTTTATTTTTATGCCACAGTTCGTATCCTGAATCTCAATCAGCCTTCTTTTTATTCATACAGTTAGTAACAAGGAGGAATGGAACAAGTGTGATGAGTCAATACAAATCCATAAACTATCCTAGACAAAAGAGCTCAAAATATACCTCCAGCAGAGTTATTCAGTGCTGTCACCTCCAAATTTCCTGTTATTATCATATGATTACTATATAATGCAGTCAAGTTCACCCCTCAAGCTGGTATTGCTCTATTCGATCATTATATTTATTGTGCATATTAGGGATACATATTTTAGTGCATCCAGTAAGCATAGTGGACCTTGATGGACTTAATCTAAAATTACAATTTGCAAAGACCTTGTAGTACTATACAGTATATTATTAAACAAAATGTCCTTATTTTTGGTTTACCTTTCAATTTACACATAATTTAAAATTTACTTTCTTTTCATCTAATCAATACCAGATTGTTAGAATCTCATCTCTTGAGTGCTTTATCATTTATTGAGGCACATGGCACTTTTAAAAGATATAAATGCTAATTTCAGGGAATTACAATTTATATTCCATATACACATACACAACTTCTGTCAATTCTGTCACAGTTAAAACAACCAGCTGCTTCTGAGATAATATCAAGTAGAATTCAAATAGCACCAGTAATGTTATACTACACTGAGATATAGAAGATAATTTATCTGGTAAAACAAGAATTATATATAGATGGTTGGGATGTATATTCCATATTGAAAGAACTAGAAGACTCTAGAAGGTTCTAGAAGATTAATCTTTGGTGCCATCATGTCTATTTGTGCATAATGTTGGACACAGTGTGGCTCGTATGAGCCAGATAGCTGCCTTGTCCAACTTCAGTCCACTATGTGGTGGTCTCCAAGAATCTTCTGCAGACCATTAATTCAACAGGATGCTAATAAGTGTTCTGTTGAAAATGAGTCCTATCGTCCAATACAATTTGCTAACACTATATTAAAGAGGCACATTTTTCTCTCAATGAACTCTGACTCTCTAATGTACTCATACACATTATGAATCTTCTAGAGAAAATGAATCACTTCCCAAAATTATTTAATTATAGAACCCGTGACAGAATAACCAAGCCATTAAATAGATAAAATATATATTTGGGAAAATTTTTATGTTGATATTTATTATTTGTTTAAATTGTAAAGGAAGTTAACATCAGGAAAAAAATCAAAATTTTGTTGGACTTGTTACATTTATTCCACATTCTGATATGCTGATTTTGGTATGCATAGTCGGTATGAACTTGATTTTTTTTTTTTTCAGTGCTAAAGGCCTTTAAAGGAATTGATCCAGAACTCTTTTATCCAGGAGCAACTACTGGGGTAATGGTGCATGGAATACACTTACAGAATTGCTATTCTAAGTCCCATTTACAACATTTGTCATTCTGCTCATCTAAGGATACTATAATATTTTCCCTACTTGGAACCTTCTGGCACAACCAGTTTCTCTGGGATAACTATGGATCTGAAGTGGCTGCCTCAGGGTTCTTCACTTAAAGAAGGATCCAGCTACCTCCTTAGAATATACAAGGGCCACGGAGCATTTAGGACACATGGTGACACTTAAGAGGTCTTCTGCTTTGAGCAGTTAGGGGCAATGAGGCAAGGTGACCTGCATTAAACCAAATTCTCCTCTCTTAAGTTAACAAGGATTCTGCTTAATGCAAAGATTGACACCTCACATTACGATGAAAGCAAAGCAAAGTAGCACAGCAGGTGAATTATCTTTAACAGCCTCTTTTTCACTGTCATTGCTTTTCTCTCATGTCCCAGTCAACCATGCTCTCTAGAACCCTCAGGCAGCCTTCTCTCATTCAGAGTCTTCCTACTGCAACACCTACTTCCCCACTGCTTCATGATTACCCCACTCATTGTCAACTGGTGTTTATGTGTTCTCTTTTCGAATGCTCAACTAAATGACAGTAAATGAGTTTTTGCAATGGCTTTATCACATTTAAGAAAAAAGAACTGCAGCTCAGATAACATAATGGAAGGAAGAATCATAATCAATTTAACATATGCAGAAAGTTAAAACAAAAGTGCCTTCAGAGAAGCATGCAAGGACAAGCAAGGCAATTTTCCCTGAATAACCCAAGGACAGCTCGAACCTATATGTACCAAATCTACAAAATACAGGAATTATGTGGAGCTAAAAACAAGCAGATTGGTCAAAAACAGAGTTCTGTAGATCTTT
>NW_007740915.1:0-1610 GCF_000696425.1 Galeopterus variegatus | reverse complement strand
AAAAAAATGGAACACGAAGGATTTAGAGACAATGCTATGTACAGAAATAAATATTTTTAAAATTAAAAATATAAATACCACTTTAGATGTCATCATAGCCATATGAAATTCATTTGTAAAACTTGAACAGCATTCCAGGGAAAATTTACAGAATTTAAAATACATGAGAAAAAATATCAATAGAAAATTTGGAAAATAAAATCAGAGAAATATCCTTGAAAGTCAAATATAAATACCAAAAGATGTAAAATAAGAAAGAATGGTTAAGAAATTCAAAATCAATTCAAGAAAACCAACATATAAAAAATGCTATTTTTAGTAAGAGATAAAAAGAGGGAAGGGAATTTATCAAGGGGAATTACACAGGAAAAATTAATGGAACAAAAAGTGTGATTTTCCAGATGGAGAAGGCTTAATGAGTAAGACCCACTTCCCCCCTACCCCCATTCTGGCCACTATGTGGAACCAAACCACGACCTTGGTGTTATAAGGCTGTGTTCTAACCAATTGATCTATCCAACCAGCCAAAGACTTACTTTAAGAGACAACAATATCATGCACCCCAGGAATATAGATTCATTCAACTTCAGAATTATTTCCAGGCTAGAATTCTATATCCAGCTCAACTATTAGGCAAAATAAAGACATATTTATGTACAAGGACTAAAAAATGTATCTACTTTGCATGCATTCTTAGGAAGTTTCCAAAGGATGTGCTATTGCCAAATGAGATACAAATCAAAAAAATAGACATGGGATCCAGGAGAAAGGTGACTCTTTAAAGACTACTGGCAAAGCTAATCTCCAGGATAATGAGAAAGAAGAGTTCCACATGGACAAATATGCAGGAAGTCCAGGAAACAACAGATTGAATTCGTTCTAAAGAATCAAGGATTCACATTGAAGGCTCTTCAGGAGGGAAAAAATAGAAGTAATGTATTTGAACACATAAAAAGTAATAAAAGGTGTGGTGAAAATTTTCATGCATATAAAAAAACAATAAATATGTTGAGAAAAAAAGAAGTGAATAAACAAATTTGGCAATTATTATTCCAAGAAAATTAAAGGAAGATACAGGAATGGGAATATACTTTTGGTACCCTACTGGTTTTAGCAGTGAACAACACCTGCATAGTTATAATTATGTAATCATCAATTAGAGATTTAGCCAAATAAAAAAAGCAAAAGCCATAACTAAGTAGGAGGAGGGTGAAAAGATTACACAGTCGAGTATAGTATTGACAAGTTAAATCATCATCCACTATGGCCAGAAGTAAATAGATCATCTGTAAAATTGATGAATCAAGAAATAACATTATAAACCTATTAATTAGAAATACAGAGATAAATACCATGAACAACAGCTAGAAGAGCTGATGGTAGTTACCTCCAGGAAGAATTAAGGGATGAGATGGGAGGAGACCTTTTTCCCCAATGTAAGATTTTTAGAGGGATTTGTTTTTGTTTCATTTTGTTTTAACAATATGTACTTGTTACTGAGATAATAACGTAATTAATTTGCAAATAAGCAAAAAAAAGAAGAGATATTATGAGCCTGGACAAGGGCAATCAAGGTCCCGGTATTTTCAAAGTAGACCTTTCATCCTACT
>NW_007740914.1:22545-27743 GCF_000696425.1 Galeopterus variegatus | reverse complement strand
CTCAAAAAACCAAAAAAATAACAAGTGTTGGTGAGGATGTGGAGAAATTGGAACACCTGTGTTCTGTAGTAGGAATGTAAAATGGTGCAGCCTCTACAGAAAATAGTGTGGTGGTTCCTCAAAGAATTAAACACAGAATTGCTGGAAAATCTAATTTCTGGGTATAGATTCAAAAGAATTGAAAGCGGGGTCTTGAATAGATATTTATAGGCCAATGTTCATAGCAGCCTTGTTTACATTAGCTAAAATGTGGAGGCAGCCCAAGTGTCCATTGATGGATGAATAGATAAGTATATCCATATAGGGGAATATTACTCAGCCTTAAAGAGTAAGGAAATTCTGACACATGCTACAACTTGGATGAGCCTTGGGGACATTATGCTGAGTAAAATAAACCAGTCACAAAAAGACAAATACTGCATAATTTCAATTTTGTGAGGTACCTAAAGTAGTCAAAATCATAGAGACAGAAAGTACAATGGTGGTTGTCAGGGGTCGGAAGGATGGAGGAACAGGGAGCTGGAGAATGGGTGCAGAGTTTCAGTCCTGCAAGGTGAAGAGTTCTGGACATGGATGCACAGCATCATGAATGTATTCAATGCCACTCATTTGTACAATTAAGAGTGGCTGAGATGGTAAATTTTATGTCATGGATATTTTACCACACAAAAAAAATTACTAATGCACAGGGCTTATCCTTAAATGTCTTGATGTAAGCATGTGAGGTGAGGCCTAGGCATCAGTATCTTTTAAAAACTTCCCTGTCGGTATATCCATATAGGGGAATATTACTCAGCCTTAAAGAGTAAGGAAATTCTGACACATGCTACAACATGGATGAACCTTGGGGACATTATGCTGAGTAAAATAAACCAGTCACAAAAAGACAAATACTGCATAATTTCAATTATGTGAGGTACCTAAAGTAGTCAAAGTCATAGAGACAGAAAGTACAATGGTGGTTGTCAGGGGTCGGAAGGATGGAGGAATGGGGAGCTGGTGAATGGGTGCAGAGTTTCAGTCCTGCAAGGTGAAGAGTTCTGGACATGGATGCACAGCATCATGAATGTATTCAATGCCACTCATTTGTACAATTAAGAGTGGCTGAGATGGTAAATTTTATGTCATGGATATTTTACCACACACAAAAAATTACTAATGCACAGGGCTTATCCTTAGATGTCTTGATGTGAGCATGTGAGGTGAGGCCTAGGCATCAGTATCTTTTTAAAACTTCCCTGTCGATTCTTGTGCACAGCCAGGTTTGGGAACCACTCTGGGCTGAGAACACGGAGGGAAGAGTGATTGGTTTTTCCAGGGACAGGAGAAACCAAGGTCTGGGGAACTTCACAGAGAAGGTGGCATTTAAACCCGGCTTACACACATGCATATGATTTTGACAAATGCACAAGGCATTTCTAGGCAGAGGGAAAGCCACAGTAGATCCTGAGAGGTGTAAGAAGTCCTAGTTTGTTTAGGGGCACAGGGAAGTCACCAGTAATTCCATGTGGCTATGACAGAGTAGGGGGACTGCACAGGAAAGAAATGAGGGGGGAAAGTAGACTGAGGGCAAATTACACACTGCCTAAGTGCTATGTAAGAAATTTGGATTTTGGTACAGGTAGTGGAAAATCATTGACAATTTTTAATTAAGGTATTGCTATTTTAAAGAATTATCTGTATTCTAGAAACATAATTTGTGAAACAGCATGAAAGAAAAAGTATTGCAAAAAGAAATAGTAGTCTATCAAGTGAACTGGATGAGAAAGAGTCCAGGTGTCATCTTACAAAGCGGCAGCAAGAATAAGCCGTGGATTTGAGATACGTTTTGCAGGAAGAATTTACGGGACTAAGGAAGAAGGAGGAAATGGAGAGGGTGTCCGTTCCTCTGGGATGGTTGACTAGGAGGGTGATCGTAGTTTTGCCCAAGCTAAGGAATTAGGAGAAGAACTCAGTTTGCAAGTGTGGAGTGGGATTTGTCTGGGCAAGCGGATTGAGTAGCAGGTTGCAAATGAGGCTGAATTTCAGGCAAGAAGTCTGGGCTGGAGACACAGGTCTGGAAGGAATCGGTGAAATATACGAAGCTGTGGAAAGGGCCCAAGGAGAGTTTTCAGTAAGTGAAGAAAGGTTGGCAGTGGGAGGGGCCCCGGGAATCGTCAGTCTTTAAAGGGCAGGCAAAGAAGGGTAGGCAAAGGGGGAGAAACTGATGTAAGAAAGAGACGGAGTAGAAAGAGTTATCAGAGAAGAAAAGAGCAACTTCAAAACTGAAAATGGACAGCTCAGGGGCCGGCCCCGTGGCTCACTAGGGAGAGTGCGGGGCTGGGGCGCTGGGAGCGCCGAGGCCGCAGGTTCGGATCCCATATAGGGATGGCCGGTGAACTCACTGGCTGAGCGCGGTGCTGGCGACACCAAGCCAAGGGTTACGATCCCCTTACCAGTCACCAAAAGAAAAAAAAAAAAAAAATGGACCGCTCAGGAACTCCACGGAGGAAAGCCTCCGAAAGAAGAAAGGGCGCAATAAGCAGAGTGGTGTGGGATCCATAGGAACGGTCTAGCAAGACTAAGGGAATGATCCGGCTTCTTTTGTTTCAGGATAGGCAGGAGTTAAGTGAGTAGGGATGTGAATGGGACTTTCAAATAGGAAAGACAATGAAGATACAGAATTGAAAAAAGTCAGGTCCCAGGGGTGGGGGTGGAAAACGTACTATGAATGCAAGTGGTTGTGATTGTAACTATTTCAAAATACTTAGGGAAAGAAAAGAGACTACAATACACAGAAAGGAAAGGTGGCAGGACTGTTGAAAAGGCGGTTAAAGACCGGCCCGGTCCCATGGCTCAATCGGGAGAGTGCGTCGCTGGGAGCGCTGAGGCCGCTGGTTTGGATCCTGTTATGAGGATGGCCAGTGTGCTCACTGGCTGAGCGTGGTGCGGGCGACACCAAGCCAAGGGTTATGATCCCCTTACCGGTCGAAAAGAAAAAAAAGGTGGTTGGGTAATGGGAAATGTTTTTCTTTCTTAAATTTTTTTGTTGTTTTATAATATATTTGCAATTGTTTTCTTAACCATACTTTTATGTAAAAGATAAAGCTTGTTTTTAAGACCCATGTGAAGGGTTAATCTTAGCAAAACGCGGACACCTCTTCTACGGTAGGAAGAAAGATGTTAAGAACGGCTACAGTTATAGATGATCTAGAGAGTGGAGGGAAGGGAATTTTGTAAGTTTACTCCAGGTGGTATTTAGGAAGCTGCACCTGCCCTCCTAGGTGGAACTGATGACTCCCCCGACCTCTCCTTGCTCTTTGCATCGATTCTTTGAATTCACCTACAAAGTCTGACGGCCCTTGTCCTCGTGTCTGTCTCCCTCTACCAAGCTATTAGCCCATCCAGCTAGACATGATGCCTTATTCGTTTTCACATTCCAAGAACTAAGCACAATTCCTAGTTCATGGCAGGTGCTCAATAAATTCTTATTGAAAACAAAAGCCATTCTTGGGGTAAGAAGAAATTAGATCACTTCTGCAGAGGGAGGCTGAGAACTTGAAAAAAGAAGTTCTGAAACCAGCATGGTGGAAAATGGGAAGGTGGCTGCCTAAGGATCCGAGACAACGTCGTTGGGTCAAAATCTACATGAGAGGAGGCAGGGATGTGTGATCACGTTAATTCAAGAGCAGCATTAGCAGCAACAAGGTAATTGATGGAGGCACATCTTGGGGAGAGAACAAAAACAAGCTGAGGCTTTCAAAGAGACTTGATAGTTCTCACTGAGTCTCCTAAGACTGCCGCTCAGCTGCCGGTGAGTACAGAGCCCCAAAGTCAGGGCACCTGCAGCCCTCCCTGAGCGTAAGAGGTATTTTTTAGTGTGTCAGAGAACGTGATGCATGTGCTGTGTCTGCTTCCTGTTCACCTGGCACAGGAACAATCAGAAAGTCCCCTCTGCTGGGAGAAGGTCACAGTCCAAGGTTACGGGTAAACCAAAGGTCAGAGGCACACAGCTCTCAAGGATGCTAACTGGCTCCAGTGTATGGGGTGATTTCTCACATTCCCTCGGCCAAGTCTCCTGTTTTGTAACAGTTCAGTCAAGGGCTTTACTGGAGTAGACAAGCATGAAATGAATTTTCCAGAGAAGTTTCTGAAAGTGGGGAAAAGTTCATGGCTCAAAGGCACTGCTGGGTAATGAAATGAGACTGTGAGCTTCTGTTTTTCTTTAGAAAAAGAGTTACTCATGTTTTTAAAATTTGTATTTAAAACCTGAGCTGTATTTTCAACCCTCAGCCCATCTTTGCTGTTTAACCCTGGCGTTGCAAGTTTATTGTATGCTGCTTCTAAATGGCCCAGGTGGGCTACGCTGCTTCCACTCGGCCGCAGGACGTCACTTACAGCACGCGCAGCTGGCTTCTCTTGCTCTCCAGACGTCTAGTTCACGGTTACTCTCCAGCCCGGGGTAACAGCTCTCCAAAGACCACATTGAGAACAAGCCTAGTGAAGGACGCCTGCCTGAACCAGCTAGTCTTTATTATCAGCCTTTATTAGACTATTGTTCATTATCAGGAACTCACCTTTCATTTATCTAAAACCAAACGCTTCATTTAAGGATAAAAACCAAAAACTGAAATCAAACTGGCTGTCACCTTCTGCTTTTGTCATTGCCTACCTAGCAGTTGTCTTTTATGTACAAAAACACACAAACTAGTGTCAGGCTCTCAGACTTAGGAGAGAAAAGGAAAATAAAAATAGAGATATAGTTTGGGCTGGCCCATGGCTCACTCGGGGGAGTGTGGTGCTGACAACACCAAGTCAAGGGTTAAGATCCCCTTACCAGTCATCTTTAAAAAAAAAAAAAAAAGAGAGATATAGTTTTACAAAACAAACAAATGAAATCGCTTTGATTCATCCTAATCCACCACCCATTCAATCTGCTGGTTCTTAACCCTGGTTCCACCCTCTGACCTCGAATAACTCATAAATCACTGAGACTCAATTATCTCTAAATTGGAATACTTATACCTATTTGGAAGGGCTGTTATGATAATTAAGTAAAATAATGTATGTAAAGTATGGAGCACACAATGCTTGACAAATCTCTCTTTGTGTTCCCATCAAACTGCCTCTTGAAATTATGCCTTTGTCTCTATTAAAATTGCCACTGTCCCAGAGCAGACTTTTACTCCATTACATCGTACAACTTTATTGCAGAAACG
>NW_007740914.1:20594-22148 GCF_000696425.1 Galeopterus variegatus | reverse complement strand
GAAAATTAATTTATATTTGAGATACTTTCAGAGCCAAAAGGAGATAATGAATATAAAGTTGGATATCCAAGTGTTGAGCAGAAGAGAGGTCAGGAGTAAAAAGGAGAGTCTGGGGGTCATTTGCACACCAGTGACATCTCAAGCTGGAAGGGGATTGGGGGTCAAAGGAGGGGTTTTGTTCGTTTGCATGTTTTGTTCTGTTTTAAGATGAGAGACAGGAAAGCACATTAGTATGCTGAAGGGAGTGACTTAGTGTCACTGCGAGCCTGGGATGCAGAAAGGTGTGTGATGACAGACGTGGAGCCAGTCCTCCATGACACAGGTGATTATACTACCCACGTGAAGCAGAAGCTGCCAAGCCCAGGAGAAGTTCAAGCTCCACAATTGATTCTAAGACGAATCTTTTGACTTCTGTGATAAAACTATAAAACCTGAATGAACGTGCTACCATTTTTCTTCTTTAATTCCTAGAATCACAGAGCAATGATATAAGGAACTTTAACCCTCATGTTCCCAACTTTATAATGTTCGCACCTGTTTCTTGTACCTATTATTTGTAGCAGCTCTTCATCAAGAAGAGACAAGAATCTAAAACTTCCTAAAGATTTTCTAAAGTTTAATCCTGCTTAAAGGAGAAAGCACGTCTCCTGTACCCCACACACCCACGCACCTTGGGAAATGTCTGAAAGTAGAAGAATTTTTGTTCCTCAAATATAATGGCTCTAAGTTCAGAGAATGATGAAATATAAAATGACTTAGCTCAGGAGACACCAAGACGCCCACACACGAGTTAATGACATGTAAGGTGCATTCTTAGAACAACTACTGAACAACTTCTGAGAAACTGAGAGTGTACATTTAAAACCATGATTCTACTACACAAATAAGAATGAAACTTGGGTCTGGGAAGATCCCTCTGAGCCATCAAAACAACATATAAAAGGAGATGCATTGTAGGGGGACTAAAGGATGTACAGATAATTGCACATTTGTGCTGCCATTTGGGTACACTGAATAGGAAATGTGGCACTTTTCTGAAGCATAATTAGGATGTTAACATGAGTTCAAAGGCTAGACACTACTACTACAAAAAAAAGGAAGTAGTCATGTAAGTTTTCATTTCCATCTGTGATCTCTTTCCAATCTTTCACTATCCCCAGAATGTCCCTGTTCTCAATTTTATGATCTGAACTTCCATTTTCTAACCTAAATCATTTATCTCAGCAGCTGTGCAAGATCTAAGCAGGGGATGAAGGCGAGGGGTCAGATAGGTACAGAATTTAATGTAAGCCTCAAATTTCTAACTTTTTTTTTCCTTTTTGTCTTTTTTCGTGACCGGCAACGGATCGCAACCCTTAGTGTTGCGCCCGTACCGGACTGGGACCGGCTACGGGATTGCAACCCTCGGTGTCGCGCCCGCACCTCGCTCAGCCAGTGAGCGGCCGGTCTGTATGTGGGATCCGAACCCTTGGCGGGGGACCTTCCGCGCCCCTCCCCCGTGCACCTAAAACGGCTCCAACCCACCCGGCCCCCTTTCACCGACAGATAACATGT
>NW_007740914.1:11633-20584 GCF_000696425.1 Galeopterus variegatus | reverse complement strand
AACTTCTGAGAACTTGAGAGTGTACATTTAAAACCATGATTCTACTACACAAATAAGAATGAAACTTGGGTCTGGGAAGATCCCTCTGAGCCATCAAAACAACATATAAAAGGAGATGCATTGTAGGGGGACTAAAGGATGTACAGATAATTGCACATTTGTGCTGCCATTTGGGTACACTGAATATGAAATGTGGCACTTTTCTGAAGCATAATTAGGATGGTAACATGAGTTCAAAGGCTAGACACTACTACAAAAAAAAGGAATAAGTAGTCATGTAAGTTTTCATTTCCATCTGTGATCTCTTTCCAATCTTTCACTACCCCCAGAATGTCCCTGTTCTCAATTTTATGATCTGAACTTCCATTTTCTAACCTAAATCATTTATCTCAGCAGCTGCACAAGATCGAAGCACGGGATGAGGGTGAGGGGTCAGATAGGTACAGAATTTAATGTCAGCCTCAAATTTCTAATGTTGGCAAGTAGCTTCACTTTGGTGGCTAGTAAAAATAAAGGAGTTAATTAGATAACCTCTGTGTTCTTACTCATTTTTAAAGATTTGTCATTCTACAGTTTGGTAAATCAAACTGGAATGTTTTGGCCTGAGAAAGCCTCATACTCACCCCTGAGTTCTTACATAGGAACCGCAACCTGCCCTAGCACGTGAGCACACGGGCAAATCGGAAACCTGACTTAGGATTGTGCGCCTGTCACCACAGCCGAGTCTCAGCCAGTGGCGGTCGGTCAGCTGTGTGTACCCCACTTCCTCTGTCTGTAGCGTCACTTCTCCTGTCCTGTCTGTAAATCTAACCCACCGTGCGTTGTTGGCCGTAGTCCGTCTTCATCTGTGCCAGCTGGGGGCTGCCCGATTCGTGAGTCTTTTTAAATTTTTTTCTTTTCTCCTCAAATTAAACTCTGTTAAACTAAAATTGCCTGAACTTTTTTCTCTTAACAAGTTCTTCAGTGGTGACCCTGCAGATGTCAAGTTCATGATTTAAAATGAACTGTTGAGGTCAGCCCGCGCCTGTGGAGGAAGAACGAGCAGAGCCGGGGAGAGAAGCACGTTTCTCGGTCGCCTCAGCTCATACGCACCACGGCGACCCCCGTGCGACAGCCCCCGCAGCCTGGCGGCGGGAAGCGCAGAGGCAAGGTGCAGTACGTGCAGGCCAAGCGGGCTCGGCGCTGCGACGCCGGCGGGCCGCGGCAGCTGGAACCCGGGCTGCAGGGCAACCTCATCACCTGCAGCATGAACGAGCGCAAGTGCGTGGAGGAGGCCTACAGCCTGCTCAGCGAGTACGGAGACGACTTGTACGGGCCAGAGAAGTTTACAGACAAGGACCAGCAGCCCTCTGGACGTGAAGACGACGACGATGTGGAGGCTGCCTTGAAGAAAGAAGTTGATGACATTAAGGCATGTACAGAGATGAAGCTAAGAAGATTCCAGTCAGTGGAGAGTGGGGCAAATAATGTAGTCTTCATCAGGACACTGGGATAGAACCCGAGAAATTGGTGCATCATATTCTGCAAGATATGTAGAAAACCAAGAAGGAGACGACTCGGGTTATTTTACGTATGTTACCCATCTCAGGCGCATGCAAGGCTTTCTTAGAAGATATGAAAAAATATGCAGAAACATTTCTCGAACCCTGGTTTAAAGCTGCAAACAAAGGGACATTTCAAATTGTGTACAAATCTCGAAATAACAGTCACATGAATAGAGAAGAAGTTATCAAGGAATTGGCAGGAATAATGGGCAGCCTTAATTCAGAAAATGAAGTGAATCTCACCAATCCACAGTGCACAGTGGTAGTAGAAATCATCAAAGTTGTCTGTTGCCTGAGTGTCGTGAAAGATTACATGTTGTTCAGGAAATACAATCTCCAGGAGGTGGTGAAGATTGGTAAGGATCTGTCACAGCTTAAACCAAAGCAGGGAAAAAATGTGAAAGAAGCTAAATTAGAATCCGGTGACAAATTAAATCAAAATGACCCAGCAGAAGGAAAAAATAACCAGCAAGTGATACCAGAGCATAGTGAGGAGCTAGGGCAGGCAAAACCAATGTCTGAGATGCAGGGGGTGAATGAGGGAGGTACTAAACCTGAACTTGCAAGTCAAATCACAGAAGGATCCAAGTCAAATGAAGGTGACCTCTCATAGGAAGTCATTTGGTGTTGGAGGTGGGTTTGTCACCTGGGATTCAGTGAGATGTTGCTAGGGTTCCAGGTAAAGTCGTGACTGAAAATACTGTTTTTTGACCTTTGTGTGCTGCATAATGCTGTTCTCACAGTAGTGCACAATGATTGCACAGCCCTGTTAACAGTCTTGTAAGAGATCTTTCGGCCCTGTATGGCAGTGTGCATAGGCCCACATGCTGTTGCACGGTGGGGCAGGGTGAAAGGAGGCTGATGCTGGGCTCTCCCTCATAATTACCTTCCCCAGCCTCCTCTTATGCTCTGCCAGCTGACTTAGGGGAGTGAACAAGTTCTGGGCAAGTAGAAAATTAGAGGGAAATTTTCATCCTGAGGGAGGAATTTTTATGTGCCGCAACTCAGCTGTCCCCTGCCACTTTGTAGTAAACATTGCAAAAACATGGATTGTGTATGTTAGAAGTGAATTGTTTTGTGATCTTTTTGTACTTTTTGCGATTTTCTTGTTTGGTTATTATGTCTTGTTTTTATATTTTCTTAACACGTGTGTGTTACAAACAAATCTGACAGTCCAGTTCTTGCAGTTTTTGAAGGCAAGGTGTGATATAGAAGAGGACCTTTCTAGGCATAGAGCTGCAGACATTTTTTATAAGTTTAGTGATAAAGAATTCCAGTCTTCTGAGTTACTTCAGTATACTTGTGCAACATGGGACACAAAAAAATTCTGTCTTTACAATAAAAGCTACTTCTCAAGGGTTTTATATGGACTCAAATCCCACCTGTCTATTCTGTAGTCCATTTTCTGTGGCATGCAATTTACAAATCTAGCATTTGCTCCAGCAGTTGTAACTATAAATCACAGCCATTTGACAAGTAAGGGTGTTGATCATTTTAAATGGCTTTTGGAATACCCAAACAGTAAAGATTTTGTTCAAAAATCACATTCAGTGAAAAGGTTTGGGAAGCAAATTATTTAGTAGCAGAACTTATTCCAGAAAAGAAAAATTCACGTAGTTGGTGAGAATCTAATAATGCCAACATTAAAATGCTAGGGCAAGATGCAATACAAGAAGTTGAAAAGACTGTACTCTCAGTTTAGTAAATTGAATTACTAATGGTATGTCACATAATGCTAAAAAGTTCTGTGTAGTTAACAGAAAAGCAGCAACTTCTCTATCCAGGTTGATGAGTCAACAGGTTTCATGAATGTTTGTCATACTGTAGCATTTGTAAAATTTGTAAATGATTGAAATTGAAAGAAACTTTTTTGCTGCTAAGAGTCTCCCAAAACAAAGGCCAGTATATATTTAACGTTGCGTCTTCCAATATCTAAAAACCAAAGGTCTGTTATCTGTACTCTTCGTGCCCCATCAGTGGCTGGCTTCATAACAAGTTTTGCCTCATTTGAAAAGAACAAAAAAAGAAATCCTAAGAAATCCTAATGTTGACATTATAGCACACTGCTTTCTTCATAGAGATGCTGATGTCAAACACTTAGCAACGAAATGAAGAAAGTTCTAAATAATACTACACAAATAGTTAACTTTGTTAAAGATCCATTTATGCAAGAATGTTAAAAAAAAACAAAAGCACAAAACTAAAATTTGCACAAACGAAAACACTCATCTGTTGCATACAGACATACAATGGCTTATCAGAGGAAGAGTTCTTGACAGGATATTTAGGTTGAAAGGTGAATTGTTAGGGTACTTTCCAGAAAATAGTAGGCCAGGTTTTTGCCAAGTGCTTTGAAAATGGAGAAAGACTACAGAAACTAGCCTATGCAGTAGACGTTTTTCATCACATAAAAAAACGAACAAGTTTCTGCAAGGTGCTGGAGAAAAGATTTTTTTCTTAAAGTGACAAGAGTCTTAGATTTAGAAGGAAACTGAGTCTGGAACACTCACGTTGCCAAAGGACCTCTTGAAATGTTTCTGCCGCTGCTTGGACTTAAGCGTGAAGGAATGAATAAGTCTCAAGTCTCACTACAACCCACCTGGAAGAGCTGCAAAACCGAGGTAAGTAGCAATTCCCCTCCTTTTCCCAGCGTTAGTGTATGACTGCAGGAGAAACCGGTTCTCTAAATCTTCTGCTCAGCCTAAGGTTTTGTCTGTGAGGGAAGAGAAAGAACTCAGCCCTACTCTGACAGTTGTGGATTTTTGGGAAATAAGAGTCAACTTCATGCTCACACTCACATATCGTGAGGTTTCCCTGAAGGTGTTCCCTGAATTCAAAAGTGTTTTCAAGGGCTCCTTCTAGGTAAAATGATTGAAAAAGGCTGGAAGGAACAGACATCAACAAGTTCTGCAAAATAAATTGTCCAGACTGAGGATATTAGTTTTTGGAGATGGGTTTATTCTCAAGTTTTAAAGAGTTAGGAAGTAGTATAAATGTTAAGACTTCCCACCCAAGTGACTATGTTTATTTAATGGCTAGTGAACATGGGAATACAGTTTTATCCTCCTAGTTAGTGGTCCTGCTTGGTAAACCAGACTAGAAGGATTTGAGGGGCAAAGAGAACCGGCAGGACCTTGCTAATGTAGATGGGGCTGGAGCTTCCTTACATATCTTCAGATATTTAGAATGTTAACTCTTAATGAGGTTGAAGTCATCTTAAAAGGACGATAATAGTATTATTAGTATCATTTGGGGAAAGAGGATAGGATTGTGGTGCCTTCTCCAATGAACTTGCTCCAAGACAAAGATGCTTTTACTTTGTTAGTGCAAGACAAAGGGACTCGGGGAATACAATTGGCTCTGTGTCCACAGAACCTACCACTGTGGAACTGGGTTCCTTTTACTTTGTGAAAGCTGCAGCTCAACAGAAAGATCATAATTTGTTTTTAATTGCCTTTTTTATTTATTTGTATTTGGCAAGACCTGGGTGTGACATAGCTATTCTTCCCCAGCTGCGAAATTCTGTGTTCTGCTGGAAGCTGAATTCATTCATTGGAAGATCTGATTTCAGGTTTATCAGCTGTTTATTTTCACTGACATTGAGCATGTTATTTTATAAATGATGAGATTTCAGGGGGGAATTGAGTGCTTTTTTTCTTTTAGTTTTTTAATTTAAAAAATTAATGTCAGGGCTGGCCCAGTGGCATACTCGGTAGAGTGTGGCTCTTGGGAGCGCAGTGGCACTCCCACTGAGGGTTCGGATCCCATATAGAGACCGGTCCGCTCACTGGTTGAGCGCGGTGCGGGTGCGACACCGAGGGGTGTGATCCTGTTACCGGTCACAAAAAAAGACAAAAAGGAAAAAAAAAATGTCAGTTAAAAAAACCCACAAAACTCCAGTGTTGTGCTTTAGTAAATTTGTTTTGCTTTATGGAGGAAAAAGTGTTAAACTTGATATCTTAAAACATGTTTCTGTAAGGTTAGACATAATTTTCAAATGTTACTTTTACTTGTATTTTGCTTTTGGTAGAGCAGCTTGTTTTTCATAGTTCCTGATATTTTCAGAAAAATTAAAATAAATTTGTTCCCTAAAAAAAAATAAAATAAAATAAAATAAAATAAAATGAACTGTTGAATTCCATGTTAATACATCATTGCACTTAATCAGGAGGTTTTTACATTTCACATGAGAGTTCAAGAGGAACATGTAATTTCAACTGAAAAGTTCAATAATACCCGGGTAGAAAATAAGGCAAATAAGGCTGGGGCCATCCCAGAATTATTTATATTTGACTTTGAAATTCATTGGAGAATTTTCCAGCAGAAGTTTGCTGCTTGTTCATGTTAAGTTTGCCTTCTCTGGAACGTCGTGGAACACGGCACAGAGCATGGTGTGCCCCTTGTGTTAATGCCGTGGACCGTGACCCTGCTGTCAGGAACTTGTAGTTAGAATCCGAGACTGTTGCGACAGAAGGAGACCTGTGAGGTCATAGTTTAACTCTCCCATTTACCCAAGATACACAGAGAGCTGTGGGGTTTGAATAAACTGCCCAAATGAGACAGTTTCTTGGAAGGCCCAAGTCTGCACCTCCCCATCCAGGGCCTTTTCAATACATCCTGGAACTGAGCATAGACCATCCCCACGCAGAGCTGCCCGCACGTAAAGGAGATCAGAATCAGGGACCAAACTGGTTTGTGCAGGGAATAGATTGTAGCTTAATAATTTTTAGCACATTATGAGTGAGAATGTCACCTAAGGGTGGAATCTGAGAGATCAGGAGGGTGGGGGTAGGGGGGAGGCAGGGACTGAGAGGAGAGTCCGTAGAGGTTGTCTGCCCTTCCCGACACTGCCTATTCCTGGGGGTGGGCAGCCCCACACTCTCCAGTTCAGCTGTGGGGACAGCTGGACCACGGCCAGTTGTGGTATGAATACAGTGACCACCTGAGTTTGGATATGGACCCTCTGCCATACACAGCATCTCATCCATTATGCTGCACCAGGCAGAAATGGGAGGTCGGCGGGAACTTCATGGAGAGAGACAAGACCTGCGTGGAGAAGGAACGCGTCCTGTGGCTGCAGAGATACTTGGAACTTGGAGGGGAGAGCTTGACCCGCACTGGCTATGACCTCCCACAGCCCCACCAGTACGCCCTCCCCCAAGTCCCCAGTGGGGCCACTTCTCTCTCCAGAGTTGGGGATTGTCCCCCAGAGCTAGTCCAGCACAGGGATGTAGGCGTCTCTGTCGTGTGGGTGGGGCCCGTGTGCGAGGACAGCTTCCCCACAGCAGGAGGTTGGACGTGGGAGCCTTCCGTCTGAGTCTCCTGGGCAGTGCCATCTGCCGCATTCTTCTTAAGCCCTCCCTGGGGTGACACTACTCTCAGGAGACCACTGGGCTTGCTCCCAGGCTCTTGCAGGCTTCTCCCTCTTCTGACCCTTTCCTACTAGAGACGCAGTAGTTGAGTGCCTGGAAACATTTTTCTAGAAACATGGACTGGTGGGTTGATAAGAAGATGGAGGGTCTTGCAGAGGCTCTCACGCTGGCACTGTGCTCTGGATGTCTCCCCTGGACCCTCGCACAACTTAGTGCTGGGTTCCCTCCACACCTGAATGGGTGCTCCCTGCCTTGATGTGGTTGGCAACCAAGCCACCAGAGTCGTGCTGTTTTCATCACTGGAGCAGATGCTGCTCCCTCATCTGAGCCCCCCCTGCTCGTCCACCACAGAGTCGCCCAGTGTCCATGTGACCCACACCCCAGCCCTGAAGGGACATTATCCTGAGGGACTGTGTCCTGGGCTCCTACCCTGGAGAGATCACACTGACCTGAGAGCAGGACGGTCAGGACCAGACCCAGGACACAGAGCTTGTGGAGACTCAGCCTGTGGAGGATGGAACTTTCTAGAATTAGGCAGATGTGGTGGTGCCACTGGGGAAGAGCAGAGATACACGTGCCACATGCAGCAGGAGGAGCTGCCCGAGCCCCTCACCCTGAGATGGGATACAAGGGGGGAGGAGGGCAGATCCTCTCAGGGAAAGCAGGAGGTGTCCTAGAGACCATAAGCAGTGACAGGGCTGAGGCCCGGGGGCCAGGGTCCCTCCCCTCCCTTCCTTCTCAGAGCCGCCACCTCCATCCAGGTCCAGGGGCTGCCTCTGGACTCCAGGATCCTGGTCTGAGGTCGGGTTTCCCCTATTTCCCCTGCTCCTCTATGAGGGTTCCAGGAGCAGGGCCACATGAGGACCAGAAAGTCCCACAGTGCTGGGAGGTGGATCCATTTCATGTGGGACAAATATCCTCGGGTCCTGCTCCCTCAGATTCCAAAATTTCTTGTATGACATTAAGTGGAGTAAACCAGGCCCCAAACTGAATTGGCAAATCTGAAGGGAGCGTGTGTGTGTGTGTGTGTGTGTGTGTGTGTGTGTGTGTGTGTGTGTGTGTGTACATATGAGTATGTCAGCATCCATGAGCATCTGTATGTGTGTGGGCTTGTGTGTGTGCGTGTGTACATAAGTTCATATATAATACATACAAGTGCATCTATATAAGCATGTATATGTAGGTGTTTGTGCACATTTATGTATATAAATGTGTGTGTGTAAGCATGTGTGTGCGTGTGCGCACGTGTGTGTGTGCGTGTGCGTGTGTGTGTGTGAGCGTGTGTGTGTGTGTGTGAGCGTGTGCGTGTGCGTGTTGCTCTACAAAGTCCTCATACTTGATTCCACCCTGGCCTTGGTTCCCCTCCACCGTCCCCCTCCACACTATGGAAGGGACCAAGCAGCTCTCCGTCCTCAGGCAAGTGAGAGGGGATCAGGATCAGTGCTGGGGGCGACTGGTCCTCATCACACTTGGAAGAAGAAAACTGGAGCTGAATGGACGAGTCCCACTCCCTTTGCTGGACTCTGCCTTATTAAAAGTGTGAGTCACTTTTCTGAGGAATATACAGGAATTTAATCATTTAAATGTTAAAAGAGCCTTATGACGATAGGAACAGTTATCAACCACATTTTACACTAGGGAAACTGAGGCACTGAGACGTTGAGTGAATCTCCATTATCTCATTCATGACTGTAAAAATAAACAGTCTAAATGAGGAGCCCAAGTAACCACTTTGTTACAGTGACACTCATACCTGTCCACCTTGATGGTCACCTCCTACCCGGGCTCTGACCAGCCTCCCTGTCTCCTCCAGGCCAGAGTCTACTGCATTTCTCACATTCCCTACCGTCACTTGTGAAGTGACACACTGATGGACTGAGCTTGCTGGAGGTGGGGGGAAGGGCAGGTCACACCTGCACTCTAGGGGATCAGTGGTTATCAGGGCACATGAGGTGGACTCTCCTGACAGCTGACGGGGACAGACCAGCAGTGGCCGTACAGAGTTCATTCATCACTCTTTTATTCCACAGCCTGA